>NC_056726.1:839141981-839251981 GCF_019279795.1 Protopterus annectens | reverse complement strand
AATATCCTTGGGATCAGTATATTTAATGCCATTCTGTTGTAGCTCAGAACAGATGTGAGCATTGCCATTTAGATTCTTGACATAATATAGAATGCCTTGTGGTTGTCCTTGGAATCTTTGGCAATTTTATTTTCATAATTAGCTTTGGAGAATTTTATGAGGGATCTCAGCTTCTTACTGAGGCTGATAAGGGAGTTTTTTGCATCCTAGGATTTTCCTCTTTTCTGCAACAGTTTATTCCTTCTGTTGTATAGTTTGTTTATGGCAGGGGACCACCATATTGAGTTCCTTTTTTTGGAGGAGACCGTCTTGGTTCTGTTTGGAATGGCATGATTCATGCACGACTGGATGTGCTCGTATAGTGCCTTAGTGTAGGATTCAGCAGTCAAACTTTAAGTTCCCATCTGCATGGGTGTCATGAAGTTTGTCACTTCTAACTTGAGTGGCATGAAGTTGGCTTTGGAGAAGTTTTTTATGGAGGTTTCCCTACTGGGGGGTGGGAGTCGGATGTGGACATCAAAGGTGACTGGCTTATGGTCAGACCTGACCAATGAGGGGGTGACCACTGGTGTGGAGCATCGATCTCCCATGTTGGTAATGACCAGGTCTAGGATATTTGAGCCCCTGATGGAACTATGGATTAGTTGGTCCAGGGAGTTGGAATTTATGAATTCAAAGAACTGATGGGCCCCGAGTACTTTTCCAATTAATGGCAGGGTAGTTGAAATCACCCAGTATTTGGCCATTTGGTTATATCTTAATGTTTTGTAGTATGTTTAGAAAGGTGTAGTGAGAATCTTGGGGCATGGTTGGGGATCTGTAGCAAGCTACAATTTGGATTGCAGTCTTACCTAGTGTTAGTTGCACCTGTAGAATTTCAGATGTATTGTGTTGGGCATCTATCCTGGAGGTGTGAATATCCTTGGTGAGTATGGACACTCCTCCGCCTTTAGTGCTTCGATCCTGGTTTGGTGGCCAAAAAGTGTGGTAAGAGTTGTAGCCTGGTATTGAAGATGTGCTCTCTGGATCCTTGAACCAGGTCTCAGTTACTGCACATATATCGATGTTCTCCATTTTTAGGAGTGCCTCGAGAGAGTGCATTTTGAGGTTTAGACTTCTAGCATTGAGTAGCATTACCTTCAGATTTTTCATGCTTATACCTGTTACAGTGGTGGTTTTGTCCTTTGAGCCTTGCCTAAAAAAGGCACTATAGGAGTGGCAAGAGCCTTAGCCAGTAACTTGAATCCCAGGAACGACAGGTGCAAACCATCTCTGGCAAAGCATCATGGTAATCGATCATGTTGTCCCAGGCAGACAGATACTGGATGCCCTTTGAATGAGACTAGAAACTTAGCCAATTGTTGAAGTCAATCATTTTGTCCTTATACTGTGGTATCATTCTGGGCGAAGGCAGGATGCTGCTCAGGGCTAGGGTCATACCTGCCTGGGCCACATGATCCGAGAGCTCTTCCATGTCTCGTTTCATGTAGTCCAGGGAGATATGTCTCAAGTCATTCACTCCAAAATGGACAATGACAGAGTTGTGTCTGTACTTGTTGTGGAGGGACTTGAGTGCATGCGTTATGTGGCAGATCCTGGCACCTGACAGGCGGCTGACAATAATTTTCTCCTTGTTCAGCCTGGTGTGTGGTACATCAGTGTGCCTGACTATAGAGTCACCTATCACTAAAGTGTTGGGTACGTTGTCTTGCCTTAGGGGCTGTTGTTTGGTGTCACACTGGTGTTTTTAGTTATGTGTCACTTTGGTTGTGTTTCAGCTTCGGAGGTCCTTGTTGCTTGGGCAGGTTAATGTTAAGGGCCTCTGCATAGGTGGGTTTAGTGTTACTATGTGTGGATGTTGGTGGCATGAGTTTTGAAGGGCTATGTGTTGCTTGAGGTGTAGAGCAGGTGTTAACCTTCTCCTCTTGACTGTCTAGCACAATCTTGGCTGGAGAGAGCTTTGCTTCCAGTTTGGCTATGTAAGTGCATCTCTTGTAGGTTGTAGTGTTGAGTGTTGGGTAGTAGTAGGAGAGGGCTGTCTGTGTACATGAGGCAATTGCTGCATTGCCCCAGTATGCCTAGATTCACCAGGTGGACAGGAGAAATCAACGGAAGCTGACCCTTGGACATGCCTGGTTCGTGTGTTTCTTTTGTAAAGTACAAGAGCTGTTTTCCTTATCTTGGGAAGATACTTTCCAAGTACAGGCTGTTTAGTGTCTATGATTAATTTCTCCTTATTAACAAGGAGAATTGAGTGCTCGTATCAGTTTAAGGCTTCCTAGTGCTTTCCAGCAGGTTTTACAGCAAGTGCTAGTCACAGGGATTCAGATTTTAGTGTTACTACTGAGAAACTGCGGTAGCATTGTCACCTCACAGTAAGATGTTGTCCTGTTCGATTCTCAGCTTAATCGTCTTCTGTGTGGAGACATGCATGAATGGGTGTACCTTCGTTGAAGGTTGTACATTAGGGCTGGCAACTCAGTACGTAAAAATCTACTGCCAATCATTAGCGGACGGGAGTTCTGCTGTGGCGACCCCTAACCAGGAAAAGCCGAAAGATACAACAACAACAACAACTGAGAAACCAGCTAGTTCTAAGGGAAAATTTGAAGAGCAGACTTTCTGGCACCGGGAATAGTTTAAAGTGCTACACTAATAAGCTAATAAAAGTGCAGGAGAGCAGAGAACTAACAGATCTAAGGAAAAAAATTGAAGATCACCACTCAGAAGCTTACAAAAAATCCTGGATACAGCAAATCTGTATCTGGGCTACACTAGTTCAAGGAAAGGTAGGAAACATTTTTTTTTTTTAAGTAGAAAGTGAAGAGGCAGAAGATAATGAGATAATTCAATATGCAGAAGCTAAAGGGGTGGGCCCTTGCTAATTTCTCACTATTAACAGTAGAATGAGCTGGTGTAATGTGACTGGGGGGGGGGAGTGTCCAGTATCAACCCTACACCAGAGGCGGGCAACTCAAAGCCACCAAGACATAAGACCATCACATAAACAGGGTGGCTGGGTGAGAAACCAGTTGTACAGATTACAGAGATATTAAATCAAAAGTGCAGATGAAAAATGAGAATAAACTCTTATCTTTTCTGAATATCACAGCAGGCAGTAAGTCACTCTCCAACAGTTTGAGTAACAGGTATATCTGATTTAAGGCACAGAAAGCAGAAAACAGACCTATTATCAAGACAATACAGTTGCAGGAATACCATGCCCAGATGAAACCAGTTCTGTTCACTTTTTCTCACGAAGTAAGCAGATAGGCCTCTAGACAAAGGATCTCACTACAAACTGAGGTCAACACTAACAGATATTAGCTCTATCACACAACAAAAAGGACAGCAAAAAACAGTTGTACAGATTATAGAGATATTAAATCAAAAGTACAGATGAAAAATGAGAATAAACTCTTATCTTTTCTAAATATCACAGCAGGCAGTAAGTCAGTATCTCCAACAGCTTGAGTAACAGGTATATCTGATTTAAAGCACAGAAAGCAGAAAACAGACCTACTATACAAGCAATACAGTTGCAGAAATGCCCTGCCCAGATGAAACCAGTTCTGTTCTGTGTATATATATATATATATATATATATATATATATATATATATATATATATATATATATATATATATATATATATATATATATATATATATATATATATATGTGTGTGTGTGTGTGTGTGTGTGTGTGGGTTCACTTCAGATGATCGAGTTTCTGAAATCTCGAAACTCATATGGTTGAGACCATATGATCGAGTTTTTAGAAACTCGAACATCTGAAGGGGAGGTTAAATAAATTGTGTGAATAACTTAAGTAAAGGATTCTGCAGGGGGGCAAGCCGTCTGCAGCCCTGCTACTTAAATATATGAACTCCGAGATTGTTCTACAGCAGGGAACAGGGAAATCTGTGCTTCCACAGTGTCTCCAAAAGTGCGGAACAGGAGATTTCCCTTTTCAGGTAATCAGGTAATCCACAGGTAGTCACGGTAGTCCCAAACTAGTATCCTAAACGTAAGTTTATTTTCACAAAGACAAACGTTTTCATTACTGTTAAGACAGTAACTTCTTTAGAGAAACTGGCAAGAAAGAAGCGCCAAATATTTAAACTTGCAGTGGCGCCAATGCGTATACTCTACATCACATTAGTTCACATAAAACCATCCACTAAGTATTGTTTAGCATACAAAATATTTAAAAGCTAAAACATAATAAAGAAAAAAATGTTAAATATTGTTTTAAAAGTATTTTAAAAGGCATTTATAAATGCAAACTAACATTCACAATCTACTGTTAGTAAATGAATAAAAAATACACAAAAAGTTATTCTCAAAAAATTACAAAAAGTTATTCTCAAGTAATACGCAAAAGGAACAATTACTTATGCACTGGTTAAAAAACACATTGTATCTGTCTAGTGTCTAATATTACATGTCATCTGTTATTATTTAAAACAGTGACCCATCTCCAAAACTAATGTTTAACAAATAATGAAAAATTTGGTGGAAATCATAGAGGCTACACGTATGGAATAATACAAACTATTATGTACCAATAGTGCATGCTCACTAGTTAGATTATATACTTTATAGGTGAAAGTGAGCAAGAATTGTACACCGCTGGATAAACAATACCTACTGCTGCATACATATATCTATGGGTAAAAATAAGCATTAGAATCCCCATAGAAAACTTGAAATAAGTAAAATGAGTATAAAATAATTTTTCAGTGTTAATAATCACACATTAAAGGTTACAGTGTAAAATTCACATGTGTTACCTCAGGAAACTTTTCAATTTCAATATGCTGGTTATATTACAATTTTCGTTCAGGCCTGGTACACTAAAAGCGTCCAAAGTGAGTTGCCACTCTAATTTGCGCACCTCTAATAATAAGGAAAAAGGGTCACCTCTAATATCAAAAGGAACATGGTCTATGGCTAAAAAATGGAAACTGTGGCCAGGATTTATACTAATGTGTTTTGCTAAAGCGTTTTCACTTTTGTTCTTCCTTATAGCATAGATATGCTCATACAGTCTTTCACGTAGCTTTCGATCAGTTTTTCCTACGTAGAAGGCTGGGCAACAGTCACAGGTAGCCACATAAACAATAGAGCTAGACTCACAATTAAGTTTATGGTTTATAAAGTATTTATTGTCCCTAATAGTAAAAGAGTTTGTATGTTTCAAATAACTGCACCATTTACATGTACCACAAGTAAATGTACCCTTACATCTTGTAAACGTAAAACAGTCCTTTCTCCTTTCTAGTAACATTTTGAGATTGTTACCTTTCTTGTAAACAATAATGGGACTAGGACCTAGTTTTTCTGCCAATTGTTGGTTACTCTTGATAAGGTGCCAATTTTTAAATACAATAGACCTGATCTGGTCAGAATCTGTATTAAAAGTAGTAGTAAAACTGATATAGCGTCCGACCAGTTCAGTACACGAGTAGCCCTGATCTTCTAAGGTGTTCAAAACCATATTGTTAACTGTAATGTTAGTGCCATCCACATGGATAAGTAGTTCATCTTTACTTAATAATGGGGAATATGTTCTATTTTTACATTTTAATTCAACTTCTTGAAATATATCATCAATAAGTGTTAAAGGATAACATTGATTGATGAACATATCCTTTAATAAGTGGCATTCTGCATAGAATGCTGTATCTAGGGAACACATCCTTGCAGCTCTGATAAATTGGCCTTTAACTATAGACCGTTTTTGGTTGAATGGATGTGCACTTGTAAAGTGCAGAAATGAGTTGCAATAAGTAGTTTTCCTAAATATTGTCGAAAAGTATGAACCACTTCTAATGTCCTTACTTAGTTTTACATCTAAATAGTCTATTTCTTCAGTGTTAAAGTGATAAGTGAATTTAAAAAAATTGGGCGGTGGAGTTGAAAAAATCAATCAGGGAAATAGCTTCATCTTCCTTACCTTTAAATAGGATAAAGATGCTGTCAAGAAATCTCATGTAGTACTTAATTCGTGGCACAATGTCAAGGTTGTTAAAAATGTAATACTTCTCCCAGTAAGCAACAAATAAGTTTGCTACACTGGCACCGCATGGTGAACCAATTGCAATACCTTGTTTTTGTAAGTAATACTCTTTGTTAAAGATAAAAAAATTAGAAGCTAGAATAATATCTAACAATTCGGTGACAAGGTCAATTTCTCTTTGGGTGGCATTTAAGTCTTGCATCATTAGTGCTATCCATTCAACAGCCTCAATGTGTGGTATAGAAGTATACAGATCTACCACATCTACTGTTAAAAAGTTGAATGTGGTATCAAAGTTGAGACTGTTAATGTTACTGAGAAATGTCCAAGAGTCCCTACAAACTTGTGGAATTAGCTTTAAATATTTAGAAAGAATATTATCAACCAATGATGCACATGGGTATATCATGGAGCCACGGCCATCAATTAGAGGTCTCATAGGTGGATTGTACTGATCTTTATGTATCTTTGGTATGCCAAAGATTACAAGAGTTTTTGGGAAGGGAATGTCAATATAGTGGTAAGTGTCAAGATCTATCTTAGCTCCTATAAAAAGGTCTCTAAAATAACCTCTAATTCTAGAATGGGTAACATTCATTTCATTAAGCGAAGACATAGCATAGGCTGGGCTATCTAAGACTAACCTCATTTTCTTATTGTAGTCTATGATATCAAAGATTACAAGCCTGCCGCCTTTGTCTGGTTTAATAACTCTCACTGGGGAAGAACACAAATCGTTTAAAGCTGTTAGCTGGTCTTTAGAAGTATTGGATTTGGACTGTTTTTTACGGTGATCAAATGATTGGTTAAAGTATCTAATATCTAACTCACAGATGTTCTCAAATAGCAATAAAGCAGGGTGCAATGGAGGGTTAAAAGTACTTGTGGGTTTCAAAGTTTCAGATGCAGTAAAACCTGCATTACTAAACAGAAGGTTCAAATTAAGTTTTCTCACATAGCATTTCAAGTCTATTAATATTTTTGCTAAGTTAAAACTTTTACTTGGGACAAAAGTGTTCCCATAAGATAATAGTTCTATCAGTGGGGGTTCTAATTCTATTGTAGAAAAGTTATAAATTTTAAAGTCTCCTTTAAAGTTAGTTAATACTTTCATTTTGGAGCCTTCATTTAGAGTGTTTTGAATTATCACTTTCGATGGTTGCTCCAATTTTTGTTCTTCTGATAGCGAGTGTTCCAGACTCCTAAAAAATTTTTCTTATTAGAAGTCGTTCGCGAATTAGTTTCCTCACAATTCCCTTGTTGGTGTTTCTGAGAGTTGTTATTAGCTCGAATTCTATTACTTCATCTAAGTTCTTCAGTAGGTAATTCTTGGAGAACATCTTCCGTTATGTTATTGCTTGTTACGTTAGAAGTAGAGGGGTGAGCTACTATGTTGTCATTGGTGTAAGAACTCACCAATGGTTTAGCTTCACCAGAACTAGCTTGCAGTTTAGGGTAAGCATTACCGGACTTATAAGCTGTTCTATCTTGTTCAAGTTTCTTGGTTTTATTTAATTTTAGTTTTTCAACAAGTGTATCAATGCTAGAGAAAATGCGACCATAGTCGTATTTGTACCTAATGAAGTTCAAGTCATTAACTTCAGTAATAATCAAGTCAATATGCAAGGAATAATGTTTTACCATCAGTTCCAGCAATTGTGCCCCTTGCTGTTCAAATAGCACAATTAGATCTTTATAAAATGCAGAATCAGGGAGCAAACCAGTAGGAAGGAAGGTGCACCGGAGACCCTTAGGTACAACCTTTTCTTCCAGACATTGCTTGAAGTAAGCCACCTCAAGCTGTAATTTTTTTAATTTCAATAGTTTACCATCTAATATTTTCAGCTTTTCAGCTATAGCATGTGTACTCGCTAATGGTGACTATACCCACAGCCGGTCGTTCCTGGTTAGGTGGAAAAGCGAAACTAAACTTTTCTGTGTTTTTAATCCAGTCCCAGATCAAAGGAACACCAATAAGTGCCGAGTCCGAGTCCCGTACATCCGAACTACAGGTCCGGTTTGCAGTTTGTACATAAGTCCTTTGGCCCTGTGGTATAGGCGGAGAACCAGTTATAGGATTGCTCCTAGTAGAGTCGTTAATAGTAGGAAATGTATTGCCATTGTTCTGAACATGGTTGGAACAGTTTGCTTCTGGGTGTAAATACTGCTCCGCTAACCCGGCTTGTTGTGCTGGTGGAATCAAGGAGCCTATTCCGCTGCTTGCACTGTTAACAACCATCTGACTTGGTACTAAAGAAGGTGCTTGTATCTTGTCAATTTCTCTTTTATCAATAGCATCCAAATGAGATGACATGATGTCCTTCAAGGATGCATCTGCAGTCCTTACAAATGGGTTGTCCTGTCGTCAGGCAGCCCTTCGGTCGGCCGGATTCCAAAGTCTGGGTCCGGCTTCGGCTGGTGTCACACTTCACCCGACGTCATCGCTGCAGTTGTAACAAGGAAGGAATATCCATTGAATCTCCTTGACTGTTTGAACCGAAAAGGTTCGGGCTACCTGGACTTGAAATGTTACCTGAAGCCATAACGAACTAAACAAACCAATGAAACAGTGCCAAAAGCCAAAGACCAAAAAAAACAGGTAATCAGGTAATCCACAGGTAGTCACGGTAGTCCCAAAATAGTATCCTGAACGTAAGTTTATTTTCACAAAGACAAACGTTTTCATTACTGTTAAGACAGTAACTTCTTCAGAGAAACTGACAAGAAAGAAGTGCCAAATATTTAAACTTGCAGTGGCGCCAATGCATATACTCTACGTCACATTAGTTCACATAAAACCATCCACTAAGTATCGTTTAGCATACAAAATATTTAAAAACTAAAACATAATAAAGAAAAAAAATTTAAATATTGTTTTAAAAGTATTTTAAAAGGCATTTATAAATGCAAACTAACATTCACAATCTACTGTTAGTAAATTAATACAAAATACACAAAAAGTTATTCTCAAAAAATTATAAAAAGTTATTCTCAAGTAATACGCAAAAGGAACAATTACTTATGCACTGGTTAAAAACACATTGTATCTATCTAGTGTCTAATATTACATGTCATCTGTTATAATAACAGATGACATGTAATATTAGACACTAGTTAGATACAATGTGTTTTTAACATGTAATGGACGCTATAATATCAGTTTTACTACTACTTTTAATACAGATTCTGACCAGATCAGGTCTATTGTATTTAAAAATTGGCACCTTATCAAGAGTAACCAACAATTGGCAGAAAAACTAGGTCCTAGTCCCATTATTGTTTACAAGAAAGGTAACAATCTCAAAATGTTACTAGAAAGGAGAAAGGACTGTTTTACGTTTACAAGATGTAAGGGTACATTTACTTGTGGTACATGTAAATGGTGCAGTTATTTGAAACCTGCAAACTCTTTCACTATTAGGGACAATAAATGCTTTATAAACCATAAACTTAATTGTGAGTCTAGATCTATTGTTTATTTGGTAGTTGCTTGCTACTGAGATTTGTCTGCATACATCAACTGGACATAAGCTGATTTAAGTATATTTCCTGCATTTTATTGTGGTTTTATAATTTTGGACTGATTCCTCAGATCTAGCTCTGTTGAAACTGTCTTCCCCACCCCCCTCCCTGTTCTTGGTTGTAGTTTAAATTTGGTGGCTTTTGCAGTGCCCGCCCCACTGTAGATTTGATCTAGGACACTCCCCCAGTCCCTTCTCTTTACCGCATTCTCTCTAATAAACCCTTTCTGCACTTGCTTTTAGTCCTTTTTAATTTAATTACATTTTTTTCATACTGTGTGTGGACTAATATTGCTACATACTCAAGTGTGCCAGCTTGCACTGCATGTGAATTGTTTTTATAGCATTTACTGTCTGCTTTTTTCCTTGTCTCTGTAAACAAAAAAAAAAAAAAAAATCTCTTGTTTTCCTGTCTTACTGAACTAGAGTAGTCCAGTTTTAGAGTTGCTGATCCCTGGGCTTTGTTTTTAGTTCCTGTTACTGATCCATTGCCTTATTAGGAAGGAGGGAAGTTTCTTTGCTTACCAGTGGGAGTGGGAAGCACTGAGCAGCCTTTTTGTCCGATTTGGTGAAGTTTCAGCCAGAAACTAGTAGTCCATTGGTCGTTTTGGGCCAATTCCTAGCTCCTTTCAGCCCCCTGCTATAAAACACGCTAAACGCGTGTTTTCCAGCTTGTACCAACTCAGCACAGATCCTCGTAGTGGCCTGCAGAGTGATCCAAGCAGCAGAGAGCTAAAAGAGTGACTTTCTACCAGATATAAGTATTTTTTGTGGCTTTCCCACTGTTATTAAGCTAGCAACTGCATTTCGCCTGTTTTACTGCTACTTTAAGTGATTTCTGCATTTTACACTGTTTATTGCACTTTAAGATACTAATTGTTGCAAATTGTTTCTGTAGGCTACACACTAAAGTGCGCTAGCCGATTTACAGCATTTATAGCATTTACTGTCTGTTTTTTCCTTGTCTCTGTAAAAAAACAAAAAAATCTCTTGTTTTCCCGCCTTACTGAACTAGAGTAGTCCAGTTTCAGAGTTGCTGATCCCTGGGCTTTGTTTTTAGTTCCTGTTACTGATCCATTGCCTTATTAGGAAGGAGGGAAGTTTCTTTGCTTACCAGTGGGAGTGGGAAGCACTGAGCAGCCTTTTTGTCCGATTTGGTGAAGTTTCAGCCAGAAACTAGTAGTCCATTGGTCGTTTTGGGCCAATTCCTAGCTCCTTTCAGCCCCCTGCTATAAAACACGCTAAACGCGTGTTTTCCAGCTTGTACCAACTCAGCACAGATCCTCGTAGTGGCCTGCAGAGTGATCCAAGCAGCAGAGAGCTAAAAGAGTGACTTTCTACCAGATATAAGTATTTTTTGTGGCTTTCCCACTGTTATTAAGCTAGCAACTGCATTTCGCCTGTTTTACTGCTACTTTAAGTGATTTCTGCATTTTACACTGTTTATTGCACTTTAAGATACTATTTGTTGCAAATTGTTTCTGTAGGCTACACACTAAAGTGCGCTAGCCGATTTACAGCATTTATAGCATTTACTGTCTGTTTTTTTCCTTGTCTCTGTAAAAAAACAAAAAATCTCTTGTTTTCCCGCCTTACTGAACTAGAGTAGTCCAGTTTCAGAGTTGCTGATCCCTGGGCTTTGTTTTTAGTTCCTGTTACTGATCCATTGCCTTATTAGGAAGGAGGGAAGTTTCTTTGCTTACCAGTGGGAGTGGGAAGCACTGAGCAGCCTTTTTGTCCGATTTGGTGAAGTTTCAGCCAGAAACTAGTAGTCCATTGGTCGTTTTGGGCCAATTCCTAGCTCCTTTCAGCCCCTGCTATAAAACACGCTAAACCGGCGTTTTCCAGCTTGTACCAACTCAGCACAGATCCTCGTGGTGGCCTGCAGAGTGATCCAAGCAGCAGAGAGCTAAAAGAGTGACTTTCTACCAGATATAAGTATTTTTGTGGCTTTCCCACTGTTATTAAGCTAGCGACTGCATTTCGCCTGTTTTACTGCTACTTTAAGTGATTTCTGCATTTTACACTGTTTATTGCACTTTAAGTTACTAATTGTTGCAAATTGTTTCTGTAGGCTACACACTAAAGTCGCTAGCCGATTTACAGCATTTATAGCATTTACTGTCTGTTTTTTCCTTGTCTCTGTAAAAGACAAAAAATCTCTTGTTTTCCGCCTTACTGAACTAGAGTAGTCCAGTTTCAGAGTTGCTGATCCCTGGGCTTTGTTTTTAGTTCCTGTTACTGATCCATTGCCTTATTAGGAAGGAGGGAAGTTTCTTTGCTTACCAGTGGGAGTGGGAAGCACTGAGCGGCCTTTTGTCCGATTTGGTGAAGTTTCAGCCAGAAACTAGTAGTCCATTGGTCGTTTTGGGCCAATTCCTAGCTCCCTTCAGCCCCCTGCTATAAAACACGCTAAACGCGCGTTAGCGCGATTTAGCGTGGAGTTGCCACTGTTGCACACAAGAGCAGCAGTGGTTAAACAAGGTTAAACTATTCAGGCCATCTAAATTCCACTCTTCAAATTTTCCCTTAGAACTACCTTCCTCGAGCTGTACTGCTGATCTAACCAGCATATCCTATAACTGAAAAGTTCATCTCTACTTGATTCCCAAGTAGACTATTCTCTATCTGTAAAGCCTAGCACTTACTCCTACAGTACTTGCACCTTGATAAAGCACTCTTATTATAGATAGTACCCCACCAGCCTAAAACCCACTTCCCCCGGAGTCCTTTGAAAGTCTCTTTATCTACTACTTCTAGTATGTCGAGGGATCAGTTGCTAGTGTCCTCTCCAGCTCAACTGGTGAACCTGGGAATATTGAGGCAATGTTACAATTGCCTCATGTACACAGACAATCCTCTCCTTCTCCCACAAAACACAAATACATGCGAGAGATGCAACTATACGGCCAAACTGGAGGCTGAGCTCTCTCAACATAGGACTGGCAAGACCAGACAGGAGGAGAAGGTAACCACACACAATACATACCCAGTCACACATGGTACCATCACAACTTCAAATCATACACATACTCACACAAAGACATACTCGGAGGCTCTGATTAAAAATTTACCAAAACAGCAGAGGCCACCAAAGCAGACACCCAAACAACTACCACCTCATGACCCAACACATGCAACACATAGACCACACAGTCAGAGTGTCAAACAGTCACAGCCCTTAAGGCCAAACAAAATGCCAGACACACTTGTCATTGGTGATTCCATAGTCAGACACACTGGCGTCCGCTCACCAGACTGAGTAAGGAGAAGGTCACAGTAAGCTGCCTGTCGGGCGCTAGAATCCGCCACATAACGCAAGCACTCAGGTCTCTCAACAGCAGGTACAAGTACGACTCAGTCATTGTCCACGCTGGTGTCAACGACCTGAGACATACCTCCTTGGACTACATGAAAAGGGACATCAAGGAGCTCTCTGATTATGTAGCCCAGGCAGGTATGACCCTGACCTTGAGCAGTATCCTACCTTCACCTAGAATGATGCCACAATACAGTGATAAGATGATCAGCTTTAATAATTGGCTTAAATTCTGGTGTCATTCAAAGGGGATCCAATGTCTGTCAGCCTGGGATGACATGCTGGACAAGCCACGCTGCTTCGCAAGGGATGGCTTGCACCTGTCACCCCTGGGCTTCCGGATATTGGCAAAGGCTCTTGCCACCCCCATAGTTCCTTTTTTAGGCAAGGCTCAAATTCTAAACCTACCACCCTAGAACACCAAAAAGGAAAAAAACTAAGGGTAATGCTGCTCAATGCCAGAAGTCTCAATCTCAAGATGCACGCACTCGAGGCCCTTCTCAATATGGAGAACATCGATGTCTGTGCTGTGACAGAAACCTGGTTCAAGGCTCCTGAGAGCACCCCAGCACTAACAGGTTTCACCTCATATCATGCGTTCCAGCCCCAAAATCCGGACAACACCAAGAAAGGAAGGGGGGTGTCCATATTCATAAAGGACACCCACACCTCAAGGTTGGTGGCAACGCACGATGCATCGGAGACCATCCAGGTGCAATTAACCATAGGCAAGACTGCTCTGCAATTTGTAGCATGTTACAGGCCACCCTCTCAAACTCAGGAACCTCACATGGCCTTCCTGAAAACATTGGAGGGATAAATGTATCTCCAAACACCATCATACTAGGTGACTTCAACTACCCTAATATAGACTGGGAACACTACTCAAGCCCGAACACTCTAACCCAAAGATTCCTGGAGTTCATAAACTCAAATGCCATGGAACAACTAGTCACCATCCCCACAAGAGGAGAAAACATACTTGATCTCATCATCACGAACATGGGATCAAAATGTTCAACACCGAAGTATACCCCTCACTGGTGAGATCAGATCATAAACTAATCTCGCTGGAGGTCCTCATCCGCCCCACCTGAAACAAAAAAGACCACAGTGAAAAATTTCTCAAAAGCCGATTTCACACTTCTAAAAACTAGTGTGGTCTCCTTTAAGGCCCCTGAGCCAGTGGTAAACATTACTCAAACCGCTGAATCACTTACAAATGCCTTCTACCAGCACCTACAGGACTGCATGGATCAGGCAATCCCAAACAAAACTAAGACTCTCTGTACCAAAGGCAAGCATCCAGTCTGGTGGACCCCAGCCATAAACAAGCTCTACAACAAAAGGAGGAAGCTACTACAAGATAGAGCAAAATCCTTGAAAGGTAAGACACCTTTGATCATTATAAGTAAAAACTAAGAGCTCTCATAAAATCATCCAAGGCAAATTTTGAGAGAAAAATCGCCAAGGACTCAAAAGACAATCATAAGGCCTTCTTTAGCTATGTTAGAAACCTAGGAGGAAACTCCCAGATATGCTCAGAATTAGTTCAAAATGATTTGAAAATTACTGAACCTACACACATTGCCAACATACTGGCTGACAGGTTCAGTGCAAACTTCTCCCCTCCCCAAAAGGAGAGATATCTATTCCAGAGGATTGTAGCCCCCAAACATCTCCAACGCCCAGGTGAGAACTGCCCTCACTAAGGCAAAAACACAGCATCCATGGGACGGATGGTGTCCCCGGCTGTGTGCTTCATGAACTCAACGAGGAATTAAACCCACAGTTAGGACAGCTGTTTAATCTTAGCCTCACCTCAGGATACGTACCCAAGGAGTGGCGCACGGCGACTGTGGTCCCACTTCATAAGGGCGGTGCCTCCACAGACCCTGGAAATTACCGCCCCATTAGGTTGACAAGCCTTATCTGCAAAGCCACGGAGAGGATCATAATGGAACTCATAAATAAAGACATAGGGAACTTGCAGACTTTGGATCCAACCCAGTTTGGCTTTGTCAAAGGCAGATCCTGCCTCTTAAACTTGGTTGACTTTTTCGAGACAGTCACCAAGGCCATTGATGAGGGAAAGGCAGTCCATACAGCCTACCTCGACCTGGCAAAGGCCTTCGACACAATACCCCACTCAGGTATCATCGAAAACTCATCAGCTTGAATGTAAACCCATACATCACAAGATGGGTTGCAAACTGGCTAAGTGACAGAACCCACAGGGTCAGAGTTGCTGGAGCCATGTCAGACTCAAAGCCTGTCACAAGTGGTGTCCCACAGGGCTCAGTCCTGGGTCCACTCTTGTTCGGCATCTACTTTTCTGAAGTACAAGCAAACACAGGAGGGTTATGGCTGACAAAGTTTGCAGATGACTGCAAACTGGCGCCATAGTCGAAAACACATCTGACACAGATATCCTCCAGAAGGGCCTCACAGAAACGGATAACTGGTGCCAGAGCCATGGCCTGAAGTTAAACGCCAAAAATGCATAGTCATACCCTTCGGGAAAAACAAGGTTACCCCTAGCTACCATATAGGTGGCAATCCACTGAGCACAGAAAAAGTCATCAGGGATCTGGGGACCCAGGTTGACAGTAGCCTTTCGTTTGACACTCATGTTGCTAAAGTAGTTAGGAAAACCTTCTATATCGCCCACCTGATCATGAAGGGATTCACATCTAGATCAAGGGAGGTCATCGTCCCCCTGTACTCATCACTCATTAGACCTATGATTGAGTACAATGCCCCGTTCGGAATGTATCTGACCAGACACCTGCTGCAGCTTGAAAGGCCCCAAAAGTTCCTCACCAAAAGGATAAAGGGTCTCAAAAATATGTCTTATGCTGCCCGACTGAAAGAACTCCAGCTCTATTCAGTCTCATACCGCTTGCTCAGAGGTGACCTGTGCCTGACATATAAGGCCATGTCAAACCCAGATTTGATGAATATGCTTCACCTCAAAAAATCTAGATCCCTCAGAACCACAAGGGCGGGAGATTTAAACCTTGACACGGTTATAAATAGAATGTGCTGGAGGGACAGATTCATCACCCAGAGACTCCCTGTGCTGTGGAACAAAATCCCGGTACATGTGAGGCAGAGCACCTCGCTGGCCTTGTTCAAGAGGAATCTTGACCAATGGATGGGAGATCGCAGATATACCCCAGGGATTACTTCAGTGTCACTGCTTGACAGATGCACAGCAAAATGATAGGCATAGTTTTTATTCAAACTAAAGGGGTGGCGAAAGCCACATAACTATGGGCTAGGCTTATAAATGCCCTTGGGCAGATAGCCTAGTATGAACCTATGAACCTATGAACCTGTGACTGTTGCCCAGCCTTCTACATAGGAAAAACTGATCGAAAGCTACGTGAAAGACTGTATGAGCATATCTATGCTATAAGGAAGAACAAAAGTGAAAACGCTTTAGCAAAACACATTAGTATAAATCCTGGCCACAGTTTCCATTTTGTAGCCATAGACCATGTTCCTTTTGATATTAGAGGTGGCCCTTTTTCCTTATTACTAGAGGTGCACGAATTAGAGTGGCAACTCACTTTGGATGCTTTTAGTGTACTAGGCCTGAACAAAAATTGTAATATAACCAGCATATTGAAATTGAAAAGTTTCCTGAGGTAACACATGTGAATTTTACACTGTAACCTTTAATGTGCGATTATTAACACTGGAAAAAGTATTTTATACTCATTTTACTTATTTCAAGTTTTCTATGGGAATTCTAATTCTTATTTTTACCCATAGATATATGTATGCAGCAGTAGGTATTGTTTATCCAGTGGTGTACAATTCTTGCTCACTTTCACCTATAAAGTATATAATCTAACTAGTGAGCATGCACTCTTAGTACACAATAGTTTGTATTATTCCATACGTGTAGCCTCTATGATTTCCACCAAATTTTTCATTATTTGTTAAACATTAGTTTTAGAGATGGGTCACTGTTTTAAATAATAACAGATGACATGTAATATTAGACACTAGACAGATACAATGTGTTTTTTAACCAGTGCATAAGTAATTGTTCCTTTTGCGTATTACTTGAGAATAACTTTTTGTAATTTTTTGAGAATAACTTTTTGTGTATTTTTTATTCATTTACTAACAGTAGATTGTGAATGTTAGTTTGCTTTTATAAATGCCTTTTAAAATACTTTTAAAACAATATTTAAAAATTTTTTCTTTATTATGTTTTAGCTTTTAAATATTTTGTACGCTAAACGATACTTAGTGGATGGTTTTATGTGAACTAATGTGACGTAGAGTATATGCATTGGCGCCACTGCAAGTTTAAATATTTGGCGCTTCTTTCTTGCCAGTTTCTCTGAAGAAGTTACTGTCTTAACAGTAACGAAAACATTTGTCTTTGTGAAAATAAACTTACGTTCAGGATACTATTTTGGGACTACCGTGACTACCTGTGGATTACCTGATTACCTGTTTTTTTGGTCTTTGGCTTTTGGCACTGTTTCATAGATTTCCCTTTTCCCCACTGTAGTGCGATCTCGGAGTTAGTATATACAAGTAGGGGACGCTTGCCCCCCTGCAAAAACATCTGTAAATACGTTTGTTTTTTATGTTCACTTCTGATGTTTGAGTTTCTGAAAACTCGAACATATGGTCTCAATCATATGAGTTTCGAGATTTCAGAAACTCGATCACCTGAAGTGAATATATATATATATATATATATATATATATATATATATATATATATTCAGAAACTCGATTACCTGAAGTGAATCCACATACACACATATATATATATATATATATATATATATATATATATATATATATATTATAGACAGACACAGACACACACACACACACACACACACACACACACACACACACACACACACACACACACACACACACACACACACACACAAAGGCCATTCAGCACAGGAACATCAAAAAGCAAATGTGATGACAACACATAGTAAGGTTATACACAAATATCAACTCGTATTTACTACATGCAGGGTTTCAGAAAAAAGGGTGCAAAAGGCATAGTGTTTAAACAACTGTGCAGCTACATCAAAGTAAAGGCAAGCCTGCAAAAGTAGAAACAGCCTATGGCAAAAACAATGCATAAAGACAAGAGTTTCTCTAAAGTTAAATATAGATTAATTATACAGATAAGAGAACTTTCAGGTATCTAAGCATCTACAGCTGCATAACTTGTGAAGCCTAATGAATAACAGTGACTCTGGCTTTCAGTACAGGAAGGGGCAAGCGGAGCTAACAGGTATCATGCTGAGAAGAAATCCTTTTGCAGACATCACGACTCCTCAGTGTAACTTCAACTGACTGCTCAGCAACAGAAGATGAAGAAGGTGTAATGCATATGTATGGGAACCCTAAGTCACAGACAACACCTTAGCAATAGCATCAGATGAGGTACGGCAAGTATCACAGAGGAAACCAGTTTTTAAGATGAAGATACATAGAAATATTCACATGGTGCTTTTGTCACAAAACAATTACATCTGAGCATGGACAGGACACCAGAAAGTGGCTCAAAACAGATTTATATCCATATTTGTCCAATCTCAATTCCACTGGCCAAGACAATTTAGCCACGTTCATTAGTGTGAGAAGTGAGGCACTATCAACATTGGGCTACATGAGGAAATCTTGAAGTTTAACATAATGGAGTTAGAAGAGATCACAGGTGATAACAGTACCATGTTGTATCACCTGTCTGTCAATTACTGGTTACCTTACATGTGTACCATACAAACAATCCAATTACTGGTTACCTTACATGTGTACCATACAGACAATCCAATTACTGGTTACCTTACATGTGTACCATACAGACAATCCAATTACTGGTTACCTTACATGTGTACCATACAGACAATCCAATTACTGGTTACCTTACATGTGTACCATACAGACAATCCAGTTACTGGTTACCTTACATGTGTACCATACAGACAATCCAATTACTGGTTACCTTACATGTGTACCATACAGACAATCCAATTACTGGTTACCTTACATGTGTACCATACAGACAATCTCAAATGGGGATGAAGGGGTAAGAGACTGTGCTGTAAACGGATTTTCAACTTGGCCACTACCACAAAGTGATTTATGACAAAGGTCCTTAAATGATCAATGGGCATTTTCTATTTTTTGCATCAGGAGCTTCCTTGAATGAAAACCCTGTCCACACTGGGACAAAAACAAATTATTTCTCCTACCCCCTCCCAATAAGGCATGTCCTGTAGGGCAGGAGGGAAAGGAGGGGGTTGGCCTTGGGATTTGGAATAATATACCCTGTAAAGGAGGGGTCTCTTCCCACTCAGTCAATCTTGGAATCCATTTGTCTGAAACAACATGTTGCCAAAGAGACAACAATGGAAAATCTGACTTTATGGAAGCGGTAAGAGAATGTCATGGAGAGAAGTGGCACAAGGTCCCTTACATACTCATGCTGACCTATTTGACTGTCCTTTGTTCTGCAGGGGTTCCTGCTTTGTTTTCGGCAACCTCCCCACTGTTGGTTTAAAGGTTTGCTTACTAGTGTATTGCTAAGAAATTTTGTTTTGCTTTGTTCCTTGTTGCTGTTGGACAAGGAAGCAAAATAACCTTTAGAGAATTTAGAGAGCATAAACAAAATCAGACAGAATCCCTGTATATCAACTTAACCCTCTTGTCACATTTTTGATAACCTTTGCAGCAATGGGACCAAATTCTCTATCCAAAGGTGAATTTCAAAGCTCATTTTTACATTTTATAAGTGCTTTTGCAAACTAAGCCAGACAATTCTCCTCAACACAGTATCAGCTAGAGCAAGCACACTGGAATGACTCCAGGTGTTCCCCTAACAGCATCCAGTCAGCCCAGCTATGGTCCATCATTTGCTGTTACATCACCCATGCTAAACTCAGAGGCACCCACAATATATCATTGAGCCATTTGACTTTCCCCATCTCTTCACAATACACTGATTCAACATTTTTGGTGGACCTCAGCTGCTGTTAATGTCAGCTATGGCCACCTCACATGTCATTCCATAGAACAGGGTTGGTCTATATAGAGCCAAGGCACTTCTGGATGACATCAAAGATTCAAAAAATTCTAATTTCATGAACTTTAATCATACTTTGACTTACGAATGGGGTCCATTCCCATCATGGTATAAGAAACCCAAAAGATTTGGAGAAATTAAAGAGAAAAAAAGCCAAAACATATAGCAAACATAATGGAAAAAGATGTCAACTCCAACTTTTCACCCTTCCTCCTCCTCAACCTTTCCCCAGGAATAGCATCAAATATAACTCCCCTGACCATCACTAGGGAAAAGGGCCTTTAAACACTCTCTAAGGCCAATAACAGTGCAATAAATCAGCCCAGACAATATGCCTGGATGCCTTCTAAGCAGCATTAATCAGGATCTATCAGTCCCACAGGTGCTTCTATTGAACTGTAGTCTCCAAACAGGCTTCGTGGCTCAGGAATGGAGAACAGCAGTAGTCATCCCTCTGCATAAAGGTAGCCCATCTACATACCTTGAATAGTAGAGAACAATAAGTCTCACTACTCCTATATGTATAGCAGAGGAAAGAATTATCATGTTAATGATCAATAGTTATATACTAAACCTACAGACACTGGCCCCAAATCAGTTCAGCTTCATTAAGGGCAGATCAAGCCTACTCAACCTATTGGAACTCTTTGAGAAGGTGAACTAAACCATGGAGGAGGGCAACATGATTCATAATGCCTACTTTAGCTGGCCAACCCTTTTAACACAGGTAAACTCAAAAGGTTAGCTACAAACCCATAACTCACCTGGTCGATAGTCAACCATCTCACAGGCAGGACCCAGGCAGATATTTAGGGAGTATATGTCTACAAAGAGGACAGTCACAAATGAAGTTCCTCACAGATAATTACTTGGGACACTCCTTTCTGGTGTTTACTTAAGTGAATGCCATTGTGAATGGTCAGTGGCTGACTAAATTTGCAGATGACTGCAACTTAGGAGTTGTCATTGAATGCCACACTGACAGAAAAGTTCTCCTGGAAGGGTTCACACAGACAAACAACTGGTGTCAGACACAGAGACTACAACTAAATGCCAATAAATGCATAATGATATCCTTTGGTAAGTCATCCACCTCTGGTAACTATCATATTGGCAACACACCCCTTAGAGCTGACCCAGTAATGGAAGATTTTGGATCACACAATAAATATTAATGTAGCCCGTAATCATCACATGTCGACAGTACTGAGGAAATTATTTTATGTTGCGTAACTTATAAACAAAGGTATGGCATCTCAGTCCAAGGAAGGCATTGTTACACTGTATTTACTATTAAATCAGACTTATCATTGAGTGCAATGCCCCTTTGGGATGTACCTAACCAGGAATATCAAGCAACTGAATGCCCACAGTTGTTCCTCCATAAAGAAATACAGGGCATAAATGAAATTTTCTATGCTGAAACATCTCAAGGCCCTTTTCCTGTATTCTGTCTCCTGCAGACTTTTATGGGTAGATGTATGCCTGTCTTACAGGGCAATCTCACACCCCACTCAGATGGACCTCCTGTATATGCACAAAACAAACTGTACAAGAATTACCCAAATCTAAAAACCTAAACCTTGAGTTTGATTTAAATAGGACCTGCAGGAGAGACAGGTGTGTATCCCAGAAGATACCCTGTCTCTGGAACAGGGTCTACATTGATGTGAAGCAGAGTTCTTCCCTAAGCCAGTTCAAATGCAGCTTGGACAACTGGATGGCGAACAGGAAATTCGTCCCTGGTTTGGCACCTATGTCTAATGGACAACAAGCTGGAAATGTTTCATGTCCCAGGCCTTGCCTGTAAGTGTTTCATCTCCCAAGCCTTATACTTATCAAGGGTATCTAAGTTGTTAGAGGTTTTAGAAGCACGGCTAGGCTTTACAATGGCCTTTGTGTTCATTAGCCTAGTAAACACATATGAACCCACGATCCCATGAACATCAAACAAACTGGAGGCATCAGAGACACACAAGCACCATTAAGGTAAGCAAGACCAACTCTCAATTGCCCTGAAAGGTGCAGTATAACACATGGCAGGGTTGTTCATTTCACAACACCTATCTGTGAATGTAATACATAGTCGAAAATAAAAAAGTGAGAACTTCCATGCAACAGTTGCTAACCACCTGCTAGGGCTTTTGGGACTGCTCCTATGAAAGTGGCACAGAAAGTACTATGTTAAGTCAAACTTAGCAATCTATAATGTCTGATACATCCACCATGCATGCCTTTAATGCCCGTTCATATCAAAGAAACATCTTAAATGGAAATGTTTTAAATTCTCTATTTTTTATATGTACTGCTTTGAGGCAGCACAGGAGAACATGTTAATCTGCAAGAGTCTTAAGATGACAAACACTCATAATATGGATTTCAGAGACAATGACATGAAAAATGGTATTTCTGCCATTGAACAGCAAAGGACAAAACCCATGATAACTGTGCATCCTCGTTATTTATTTCAGGATTGCAACTGAGATTTTCTTCTTTTGTAAAGACATTCTCCTGACATAATAACATAGGCCACCACTGAACTATTATTCATCCAGCACTAACTATCCAATCTGGGCTATATGTGAAATAGGTCCAGCACAGATCACAACTTTCCCATAATAATCTTATTTAAAAGTAAATAAAGCTATCGGCACAGTAAATTTTACTGACAGGAAACATCAGTGATGCAATTCAATTGAATAAAGTAGTTTTCATCCAACCAGTTCTTGCTACAGACTCAAACCTCTCTACGTAAAAACAGAAAAAAATAATCTCCTCTGGCCTTTCATAGGTGTGTACTAGGCTAATGGCCCTGGAGCCTTTACAAGCCTAGCCCATAGGATTATTCTGACATTGTGCCACTCGACCTTAGTTTCCAGTGCCTCTGTCGAGTAGAGCCACTGGAGTGATCCCTGAGGTGAATTTTCTACTTCCCATCCACTCATCAAGATTTCTCTTGAAGATGGCCAGTGAGGTGCTCTGTTTGACATGTATGGGAAGTCTATTCCATAGTATGGGCAGTCTCTGGGTTATGAACCTGTCCCTCCAGTACGTTCTGTTGATTGTGGTAATGAGGTTGAGGTCTCTGGACTGTGCGGTGCAGAGGGATTGGGATTTATTTAAATGTAGCATTTCTAACAGAGCTGGGTCAGACATGGCTTTGTAAGTCAAGCAGAGATCGCCTCTAAGTAGGCGATATGAGACAGAGAATAGTTGGAGATTTTTGAGTATGTTCATGTAGGACAACTGTTTAAGGCCTAGGATCCTCTATGAGGTACTTTTGCAGCCTCAAATATTACCCACGCTTCACATTGTAAAGTAGTAATCCAGCAAAAGATGACCACTTCCTTACAGAGTCACTTTACTGTTTTAACCACCACCATCTAATTATCACACTGAGGAAGCAGTGACACTGAAGCACATATAAGCATTTAATTACTAACTTATCAGTATCTTGATACTTCATTTAATACAGTTAAATTCATTATCTAATTAAAGATTTTCTATAAGTAGGACTCTTCATTCATGCATAGGAAAGCAGTGAACATTATCAAAACTGGTAATTATCACATGTATTTGTCAACATGTTCACATAAGCCACTGCAGACAGTGCAAAGCTCTCAAGTAATAAGGAGTAAACGAAGATACAGTCAAGGGCACTGTAAAACTTCACTGCTAGTCACTGGAGGCATTGACCCATTAAGATAATATGAATTAATATGATTATTTTTTGAAGTAACAGCACTATATCCCTGATTATTGCAGTATTTTATTACATGCACTTCAACATCTTTTATACAAAAGTCAACAGTTGTTGGTGTGAATAAAAAAACTGGTCGTCTGTGAAAATCTGAGACGGTTGAGTGGTATGATCAAGTTCATACAACAGAAAGAAACCAAATCATGACATATCTTCACAGAAATAAATCTAGTACTAAAAGGATGCCCCACAAAATACACCAAATTACACGTAGACATTGCTTAACACACTGCTTTTTCTTGCATCGTATTTTTTTTCCCATACACGACAGTATACACCTTGCTTGAGTAAAACAAATCAACGGGTATATCAACCCTCCCAAACCGTGTTCATGTTCATCCCTACCCACAGCACAAATGAACCTTTCAGACAAAACCTACTCCACACTAGTACCATATGATGGGCTGTCATTCACATGCGTAATGCTCTGCTGCAACATTTGTAATACATTGCTTTTGAAATTATACATTTAACGGCCTGTGCTTATCAAGTTCCATAAAAAACCTAAAGTACGGCATTTGCTATATGCTGTGCTTTTGCCTCATGTTGAATTCCATCCCTAGAGTGCCACACGTAGATTAAACATAATTCTCTGCATTTATCCCTGTGCTTCCTCACTGTACCTACGGTCACAGTGTCTCCGCATCCTATTGTGGCTTTGTATGTACTCTCTCATGATGTCATTTTCATAGTTTAGCACACAATCTGCTACATCATGATGCGAGTCCAAAGGTGAGCTGTTAGCAAAGTCAGTGAAAACAGGATGTCATACATCTGTGAAATCAGGTGGACGGGGGGGTGCAAAAGTCATAGGCAGAGCCTTTACAAAAAATAGAAATTAGGCCATTACTTCTCTCTGAAAGGGGCGATAAAGGTATGTTTGGGGACTTCCAACTAATAAAAACAAAGTATGATTCAATGAGAAGTATGACAATATTCTATGATTAACAAAGAAAGCCCTTATTTGGGATACACAAAACACAGAAAGGAGGTAAGAATTTTGGTTAGAGAAAGTTTGGTGAGTGACTTTAATTAGGTACTGAATTATGAATGTGTGTCTGTATTATGTGTGTATGTATGCCAAAATGTCCTTATTGACAGTAATTAATTTGAAATGTGGAAGAAAGAGGTCCCATTATCATGAACACCAAATGAGTCAGGAGAAAAACAAGCTACAGAAAACATTAAGTAGTTAAGTAACACACAGGATGTAACTGGACTAATGTGCACAGTGCAGCCATATACTTTTTATACCCTTATAAGTTCACTCTTGGAAACATGATGATAACCTTCCAGAGCAATTTCTCGTTAGCACCACCCACATACCTGTTCTATCTTCATTGAAGCCTGATGCATGTTTTGAAACGATACAATACAGTGGCATACTTACTGACTCGACTCACTGAAAATCTCGGTGAAGTATACATTCAGGAGTTCTGCTGTAGAACAGAAATGGATGTTGACTGCAATGTTATGGTGAATCTACATTTGTCTTTAGCTACAAGTAATAAACAAATAAGCCAGTGCAGCAGAAGTTTCAAAAAGTACCCTTAGAGTTTAAAAGATTTGACCCAGCCAAAACTTTTAACAAAATTCCTACTTAGGCAGAGCAGAAACACTAAATACATTGGAGAACCCAATGAATTGCTACATGGCTCACAAATAGGATACAAATAATCAAAATGGAGTAGTTATATCAACAAAGTGAGCAGTCAACAGTGGAGGCCCCCATGGTTCTGTGCTGGGACCTCTATTTGAGAGCTTCTTTCCTAAAGCAAAAACAAACACAAAATGGCTCTGGATGACCAAGTTTCAGATTACTTGAAGCTAGGAGCAGCCATGGAATCCACACATGAATTAGCCATCCCGCAGGAAGGTTTTACTCATATAAATAACTATTGTGAAATGCATGGTTTGAGACTGAAGGGCAAAAAATGCATTACTATATCTTTTGGGAAATCATCTACCCTGTGAAGCTACCACAGTGACAATATGTCCCTATGAGTTGAACCAGTTCTTTGTGATTTGATACCTTATGTTGACATTAGCCTAACTTTTGAACATGTCGCTGTTGTTGTAATAAAGTGCTGTTATATTCCTTAGCTTATAAATAAAGGGACTGTTCTAGATCTAGGGATGCTGTTGACCCCTCATTTTTACTCAACCGTCATCAGGCCAATCATTGAATGTAAGTCACCCTTTGACATGTATATGTCTAGAGATATGCAACAACTGGAACGTCCAGAGAGATACCTTAGTAAAGGAATACAAGGCCTAAACGACGTGTTCTACATGGACCAACTAAAAGCCCTGTCACTGTGCTCTGTAACCTATAGACTCCTAACAGGTGACCTGTGTCTGTCATACCAGGCATCCTCCAGTGCATTATTGATGGCTTTACTGCACACGAGCAAGTGAAATAGCATCAGAAATACTTGGTCTGGGGATCTAAACCTCTTCTGCAATATCAGTAGAGTGGTTTGTAGGAACTGATATAACTCATTAAGGATACAGCTGCTGTGGAACAACCTCACCATCCACAAAAACAAGATTCATCGCTGTTTATTTTCAAGAGCAGCTTAAAACTATGTTTGAGAAACAGAAAATGTACCCCAGGACTGCCTCATTTACCACTAATTTATACAGAGGCAGCTCCTACATGGTTTATCCAAAGCATCAATCCATTCAAATTATCTATGGTATGAGATCATTTATTCTCATTAGGAGTATTATGTAGTTATCGACCATGGGATGGGTAAGCTCAACATTCAACAAATGGCTTTAGGTTAATTCAAGCACAAAAAGGAAACCTGAATAGGCTTAAAATGGTTGCATGTTATTCAACCATGCCGCTATAAGATTATTAGAATTTAATTTTAAATAGTATGAATAATCAAAAGCATATAGCTTAAAAGACTATAATGCTATACAATGAAGAATGTTCGTAACATAACAGTGTAAAGTAATATGATAATGCACCTCCCGCTGTGTAATAGCAAGCATGAATATAAAAATAAGAAATATAATCAAACAGAAGCACAGTTTTGCCATGTCTGCTAATTGTAAGGGGCAGTTCTGGAAAATACTTGAAATACTGTACACAAACATAGAATTGAAATATCAAAGAAATTTCAATACTGTTGCATGCTAAGGCAAGTCCTCTGTACTGGTAAGTGTTGGCTGATCCATCAGCATCTCTTGCTTAATACTTTAATTAAGAAGCCAGAATATAACCAATAAAAGAAAAATACTTGCCAAATCTCAACTATTTTGCTTTTTCCATTATTTTAATATTTTGGAAAGGGTAAACAGCTTTCACAAAACTCTGTTTTTGACGATATGTAAATTGCAGTTATGTAGTTCATTCACATGCTCATACAGCCCAGCGAAATCTTTAGTATCGATAATGGCAGGGAACGAGACTTTGCAGCTTGTAATTAAAATGATACGGCAAATATAACATTCAACAGTTCAAGTCCACACACCTGTAAACAGTAAATGATATTACCTTAACTGGAAATTTAGATAAACCAAGGGTTTCATAGATTTATTAGTTTTGTACAAGACAGTAAGGGACTATTGCAGATGATGTGCTATTTCACAGTAGGCATGTGCAAAAAAAATGTGCATACTGAGAAATAAAAATTGCTTCATTATCAATGCCGTTGTCTTGTGAGTGAGTACCATTGTTTCATTTGAACATTTATATGAGCAGAAGGGAAGGGAGTGGGCAAGAAACACATTTTCTAGAATTCCACGATGAAAATGTGAGCATTTAAATAGACCAGATCTGGTACAGAGCCTATTGATTGAGATCCTGAGCAGAATATATACCCTTGTATTTTTTTTCTGCACTACTTAGCAATATATGTGTCAGTGTAGAACAGTGGATGATGACAATATATTGAGTGGTTCAACACTTAAAAACTTCCGTTTTAATTTTATCTAGAAACAGTGTATATTCTTATGTAGCCTAACCCACCAAATGTAATGCAGTATTATATTCTGGACTGTGCATATTTCATGTTTACAACAGTTTATGCACCTCCAGATAGCTACCTTGGAGACATCTCACACTTGAGCTCTGTAATGTCTGCTGACAAAATAACTACATGTGAAGTAGACCATGACAACAAAGACATCAGTAAAATAAAAACTGTATAAACCTTGCTCACTGAACAATCAATAAACTGAAAATTAACCAAATTTCTGAGTCTAGCAATTCTACATTTGCCCAGACATTCTTTTAAAAACCTACCCAGCCCATCACAACTGATTACCAAACATATGTGATCATTAAAAAAATAAGTTTCATTCCAGATCCTACTCACACAGAGAGGCAACTATCATAACGGTGTTTGCAGTCACTCTGCCATAAATTGCTATGTCTGCCAGTAGAGCCACACAGATGTGGTAGAAAATGTAAAATATGGAACTTCTTCTAACAGTAACAAGGGTCCATTGTTTTGTTTTATTAAACAAAAACACTATTCGTCTGTGGGCCACAGTAAAAAAAAAAATAAATAAATAATCACAAGACATAGAACATCCGTGAATGCATAATCGACATTCACATTATACTCCCCTATAAAAACAGCATCCCTGAAATGCAAGAAATTGTAACCAAAAATATATATATTTTTATGGGCAGTAAATATTGTGGTGGGGGAACATACCTGTATCAAGTCTGGATAAGAAGTTCAGTGGCGATCTGGCAAATGGAGTACTCCTGCAGATAAGTAGATATGTCCGATCAGGGAAAGAGAGTAATCCTTCATATAAATAAATGCGTCCAGCAACTATTTGGAGTACAATAGTTCCGAGAGAAACTTTGCATCAGCGTTTTATTGGATGCAGAGACGATCTGCTGAATAAATAATTAGTTGGAGGTGTTTCTTGGGCGAAACAAGCTAAAGGGGGTGGTTCTTGAATGGTTCTAGGAGCAGCAATGGCAGAAAAAGTCAAAAATAGGTAGGGCGTTATTACTAGGAGCTTCCAGTGCCCATTTACTTTATACAGCTCCGCGAGGCTGCTTTATAGTTGAAGATGGCTAGCAGTAATGGAGCAGAAGAAATGGAGGACCCTAGAAAAGTCAGGAATTCAGTTGCCAGCTAGATTATAATGAAGGCCAGCATTAGAACAGTAGGGGAGAAAATGCTTTTTACATTAAGCAATTACAATAAGCAGCACGTAGTGGTCCTTTAAGAGTCCAAGTAGTCATGAACACAAATATTAGCAAAAAATACAACTAACAACGTTACATAAGAAACAAGTAATCATCCACACAAATATTAGCAAAAAATGCTATTAACAATGTTACTTAAGAAAAAATTAGACATGAAAGCATATAGTATAATATAAAACAGAGATTAACAAATTCTATCAGAGAATAAGCAAGTCTGAAAAAATTGTTTCAAATGTCTAAGAGGTTTCCCTACTATTAGTGCTTCAACCTCAAAGAATTTTACAAATCATTGCATGGCAAGTAGTGCAGAAGATATCCTTGGTGGGATATGGCTTTAAAGTAAGTGAGGTGTATTTTTCACTATCTGCAGGATTTTTGGCTCGGAGGAGAACTCACAGTCAGAGTGGAAAGACTGAGAACTTGACTGGATTTCTAATATTATGTTTTTAAATATTTAAATAATAATTACTTTGTATACTTTCTTAGACCTAATGACAGTGAGCTTATAAATTAGGTTGTGTGTTTTGTCTCAAAGGGAGACTTCTAACTTTAGGTCATAGTGAGCCATAGGAATAATTAACATGTTTTACTGCATTGCCCGAGTACTGAGTAGAATTTTGAAGAGATGATTTGGAAAAGAAGTCAGTTTTGTAGAAAAGGACATCTTTTTGAGAGCTCCATGCAAAATATTGCTACCACATAGTTACTGAATAATAATTTATTTTTATTTATTTATTTTACATTTGTTGACCTTGCTAGTCCAGCTAAATATATGTCCATTTTCAGCAGAGGCCTAGGGAGAAAGCAACTAGTTTATGCAGGCGTAATTATAGGTGTCTTGTGATAAATGGGGTAATCAGTTCGCACAAGGACATAACCAATGTGATTTAAGGTATAGTTTCAGTTTGTTTTTAAATAGCGTTATTGAGGAAAGGGAGGTCAGGTCACAGAGTGAGTTCCAGGTTTTGGTTAGAGAACAAAGAGCCACCAGCCATATTGTTGGTTTTACCTGTTTGTACTAGTATTTTATTAGATAAGAGTAGGGTCTTAAGGTTATTGTAGGGGGTGATAAGGTTGTTAAGAACTGGCGTATTAGTAGGCTGATACAGGATCTTGTGGGCAACGGTTAATTGGTTAACTAGTAGTACATTTGGCAACTCTAGCCATCCTAGCTGTTCCAAATTAATGGGTTCTGAATGCGGATCCTGTTGCAAATCTGGCAATATTATTGTAGGAGATAGCCAGCTTGTTCGGGTTGTTTTTAGACAGGTTAGTATAAATAGGGGAGGCGTATAGGAGAGTAGAGATTAAGGGGGTATGGGCAATAGTAGTCCTCACTAATGGGGTTAGAAAGGGTTTGATTCTAAAGAGAGAGCCTAGTTTTTTGTTGACTGTTTTTATAGTACTGTTAATGTGAATATCAAAGTTAAGGTTGTTATCAATTAGTACCCCTAGTAATTTTGAAGTTGTATCAGGAGATATGATAGTACAGTTGTTTGATGTTCATAGGTTCACAGGTTGGTACTAGGCTATCGGCCCTAAGGCCTATGCAAGCCTAGACATAACAATTCCCTGGAAATTTCTTCCCACGATATTTACTTCTCTGAGCCCCTGTCTAGCAGGGTGACTGACATGATCCCCGAGGTAAATTTCCTATCTCCCATCCAATCATCAAGGTTCCTTTTGAAGAGGGCCAATGAGGCACTCTGCTTGACATGTATGGGCAGTCTATTCCAGAGTATGGGGAGTCTCTGGGTCAGGAACCTATCCCTCCACCATGTTTTGTTCATTGTGATGATAAGGTTTAGCTCCCTGGAGTGTGTGGCTCTGAGGGATTGGGATTTCTTTAAGTGGAGCATGTCCAACAGCTCAGGGTTTGACATGGCCTTGTATGTTAAGCAGAGATCGCCTCTGAGTAGACGATATGCCACAGAGTATAGCTGGAGTTTTTTAGACGATCAGCAAATGGCATCTGCTTTAGGCCTGTGATTCTTTTAGTGAGGTATTTCTGTGGCCTTTCCAGCTGTTGCAGATGTCTTGTGAGGTACATACCAAATGAGGCATTATACTCTATAATGGGTCTAACAAGGGATGAGTACAGTGGGACAATGACCTCTTTTTTCTGGTGCATTCATAGACATTCATTAACAGTAAAGTTACATGGGGAGGCCCTACGGGTGGGAGTAAATAGTAGGAGTTTTGTTTTTTTTGGGTTCAAGATGAGGCAACGGTGTAGAAGCCATTTCTCAACTGTATTAAACACATTTTGGGTTAGGGTCTGAAGGTCTGATGGAGAGGTGGCCGAGCATATTAATGTGGAATCATCTGCATATTGTATACAGGTAGCTTGAGGTATTACAGAATGTAGGTCATTGATAAAAATAGAAAATAGGAGAGGTCCTAATATAGAGCCCTGGGGGACATCGGGGGCAATGGGGAGGTGAGTAGATAAGTTGTTCTCCCACAGTACAGCCTGCTGCCTATTGTTTAAGTAGGATTGAAACCACTGTATAGCCAGCACATCTAGTGATGGTTTTTTAAGTATGTTTAGGAGAAATTGATGGTTAACCATATCGAAGGCTTTAGAGAGATCAATAAAGAGGGCTGAGGATAGAGTGTTATTATTGTGATTTTTGTTAATACAGTCAGAGAAGGATAAGAGGGCAGTGATAGTGCTATGAAATGGTCTACTCTAAAGCCATGTTGGCAGTTAGCTAATAAGTTATCTATTAGGTGGTTTAATAGTTGTCTGTGAATGCATTTCTCCATTATTTTTGCCAGTGGAGATAATATAGCAATAAGTCTATAGTTTGATAATTCTGGAGTTACCATCTTTATGCAGGGGGATAATATGTGAGATTTTCCAGATAGATGGGATAATTCCCTCAGTGATAGTTCTGTTAATCAGGATGGAGATGGGGTAAGCTATGGCTTTTGCAGCTTTTTGCAGATATTCTGCAGGTAGTCAATCAGCTGAGGGGGTGGTATGTTTGAGTTTCAGAATAAGGGTACAGATAAGGGATGTAGGGACAGGTTTGAGATGAAATGAGGGAGGTAAGCTAGCAGTAGAGGAAGTCAGAGATGAGCTATCAGGAGTTAGTCGATTGGCAAGAGACTGAATGGTCTCAGTAAAGAACATGTTAAAGGTATTGGCAATTTGCTTGGGACTATCTTGGTCAGAGCCTAATGGGGTGGGTGTGAGAGAATGACCTGGGTGTAAAAGTGTATTAATCCCTGCCCAGAATGTTTGTGGTTTGTTTTGATGGGTTTGTTGGAGTTGAATGTAAAAGTTTCTTTTATCTGACAGAATGGCTTTTTTGTATCATTTCTTAGCTGTCTACATTTTAAGTGATCTTCAGGGCTTTTAGTAGTACACCACTTGGCCCAGACATTATTTGTAAGGAGCATTTTTTTGTTTGGTTGCTTTTGAGAGCAAGGAGACAGGTTTAATCCTAGTTCTAATGGTCCGTATTAGTGCATGGTAGTCTATTTTGGTATTAAAGTATTTTACTGCTTCCTCCAGAGGTAGGTGTTTGAGGGCTGACCAATCAAATGCCATAAGTTCATTTTGAAAGATGTCAGGGTTAAAATTTTTATTGCTCCATATTGTCCTATAGGTGATTGGGCTTGGAATGTCACTCTTATATCTGATTATGAAGGTGAGTGAATGGTCCGCTTATATCTTCGGGGAGGGTCCCTACTTTCTAAGTTTGGTGATGGCTATTTATAAGAATCCAGTCTAAGGTGCTTTCATTGTTATTGAGTTTGTTGGTCCTTGTGGGGGAGGTAATGGTTTGAGTAAAACCATATAGGTTAATATGAGTAGTAGGCTGTTCAGTAGTACAGCTTTTCCAGCTGATATTAAAGTCAGCTAGTGCTAGCGTTTCTTGGAGATAGTTGGTGGAAAGCCAACTAAGGATATCTTCTAGGGTGTTAGAGTTATTCTCTGGGGGAAGATAAATACCAATAATATAGATGGATTTACATTTATTGAGTTGAATCTTGGAGATAAGGATTTCAGCATTACTAGTTAGAGGGGGTTTAGAGTCTACAGAGGTCACCTGTAATCCAGATTTATATAAGATAGCTACTCCACCACCCTTCTTAGCTATACGGTCTTGTCTCAAGATATTGTACCCTGGCGGAATAACTTCATTGTCTTGTGTTACTGGCTTGAGCCATGTTTCATGAGACATAGGATATCAAATGAATGTACATCTATGAGAGCATATAGGTGGGCAACCTCATTATTTATGCTCCTGATGTTAATATGGGCTATCAAGAGTGAGTTGGCGGGTCTGGTAAGGAACTGTGTGTTAGAGTGGGTTGGGGTATGGGGCTCTGTGGTATTGATAGAATTTGGGCCGGGATTAGGATGTATATCTCCATCTATTAAGGAGTGGAAATGTATTCTAAGTGTACGTTTTTGAAGTTTACATGATAGGTTCTGGAATTTCCTAGCTTTTGGGCTATAGTATCTGATGTGAGTCAGTCTATGATATTTTGCTGGTAGGTAGGTTGTTGTGCAGGGTGTGTTTGTATGGCTTTGAGAGACTGCTAATGTTGGTGTGGAGGTTTGCTTTGTGGGATAATAAAATCTTAGGCAGTTAAGATGTTCATAGAATGTAAGTAGATAAGGTATAGATAGAATATGTATTAGTGAAAATAGAAGTAGGATCTTCAGGTGCGGAGAGGTTTTTATGAATGGCATTGTGGCAGAGTTATATAGAGGGAAAGATATATGGGTAAGTTAGGTGGTTTACAATGATAAAGACTTGAGGAAGTAGGTTCTAGCACTTTAAGAACTTGGGACCTATGATTGGTTGTAAAGATGGGGGTGTGGTTAGGGTATATAAACGTAGGAGCACTGGGGGCGGGTGGTAATTGGGGGCAGTGTAGGGGAGTGGAGTGAGCCTGCAAGGCGAACGGAGCGGGTTAGAGCCAGTGAAGGAAGAGGACCCCAAGAACAATTAGTAGTGAGCTGACTGCTGAGATAAGGTAAGGTAAAGATGGTTGTGGAGGTGAGTGAGTTACAGTGAAAATAGAAAGAGTGAGTAGGACTGGGATAACAAGTAACAGAAAAACTAGTTGCCTGATAAATATATTTCAAGACAGTAGGATAGACGTTCAAGACAAGTAATACTATGAGAGGGATGCCACCTAGTGGACAAAGGATAAATCGCAACAGTAGCTTCACTTCGGAGCTGGCAGGTCTAGGAATAAAGGAGGGAAAACAGGAGTTAGCTACAGAGGCTACAAGAGGGTAATATATGGAGGTTTAGGAGAAGAGAAGATTATGGCTGCCGGCTGTCCTGGCTAGGGAACGTACTTTAAAAACATGGAAATATTTTACTCAAGTTTATCTTTTAATACAGTAGTTATAGAACACATACTTTCTTGTTTCCTTGAGGGAATGAGACTTAGGGAGAAGTCTGGCTCTATTCTTTAGCTCAGGGAAGAGACCGCTATTTTAACAAAGGTATGGTTTTTGGTCATCAGACAGGGCAGATTCTCATACCCTAGTTAAGGACAAGCAGGCTGGAGAGCTGGGTACATAAAAGGAGAGAGAAAACAAATGTGGTAAGGTAAACAGTGAGTTAATAGTTGGACAAATAATTATCCAACACAGGTATCAAATAAATGACAATTCTTACAAAAGGTCAGAATGGCAATATTGTAGCTGTCTAGTATAAGATATGCCTTTATATTAATATAGGTTGGTGCATTTAGAAAATTCAACACTAATAAAAAGTAGTAACAATCAATACAAACACACATTAGGTTAACTAAAGATATCAAGGCTGTATTGTAACAGTGAGATAATATTAAATGTATAGACTAACGGCTGTGACTCAGATCTCATAGTTTTAAGGTGTGCACTAAGTATATAACAGTTAAGATAGCAAACAGATAGACACTTTAACCATGTATAATTAGTTACAATTCTGATAATGCTTAAAAGGTAATTGAAGTCAAAATGGTAGGTAAATCTGGGTATATGATGTAAGGTACCCAGTAATAACTAACAATTCCATCTACCCAATGCTAAAACAGTTCTATATAATCACTGATACCTAGGGGCTAGTTAGGTATCTCTACTAGGTTTTACAGCAGTATGGAAACAGAAAACTTCCTTTTACTTTTCTGGTGCAGTTTAGTTACTATTAATAGATTAAGAGATACTACTATATATGTACCTCTCTACTACAGTTGTAAAAACACAAAAGCATTCAACAAGTACAGTGTATAACCACACAGTCATAAGAACACCCTGAAAAGCAGCTTATGTAATATAAGTGTACCAAGTTCCCCTTGTATACAGTCGGGATACCAACAATCATGATCTAACTTGCCATTTTCTATATGTAAGGCTGCATTTTAATGGAAATTTAACAATTCCCCTGTATATAGCCACATAGTATTAAACTCACTATGTAGAGCAGGTTTTCCAATACAAATGTAGCAGCTTTCTAATAGCAACTAAACAATTTCCCTGTATATAGCCATATAATATCAACCACTCTATGAAAAGCAGCTGTTATAATGTAGAGTTTGCAAGTTCCCCATATATCCAGTCTGGTTATCAGCAACGTTAATCTAACATGGCATTTTCTGTATTGAAAGCAGCTTTTAGAATTTAAAATAAACAGTTACTTAGACTGCGATGAATTACTGATTTCAGTTTTTATGTTCTGTGTGCTTCATGAGGAAGAAATAAGTAGGAGCGGTTTATTTGTTGCCATCTTACATGCTTTGTAATGCTCTACATTCTTAATGTTGTTGTTGTTGTTTGTCTTTTGGCTTTTCCCGGTTAGGGGTCGCCACAGCGGAACTCCGGTCCGCTAATGACTGGCAGTAGATTTTCACGAACGCCGAGGTGCCAGCTCGACGTTCAACCTTCAATGAAGGCGCATCCATTTACGCATGTCTTTCGAATGTCCACCCAACCGTGGGGAGGACATGCAGACTCCACACAGAAGGCACTCCCCGCACTCCAGCCAAGAATCAAACGGGAGAACCTCTTGCTGTGAGGCAACAGTGCTACCGCTGTACCACTGCGGATAGAATTTTATTCACTGATTGATTTTATTCATCAATTAGTGGTGAATTAAAGAAAAACAACTAAAAATTCATTTCCAACATGCGTGGATCTGTACTTGTCAGGAAATTACCTAATGAATTTTCTTCTTCTGTCAGTTAACATATCTGCCTGGTATCTGCTATCTAAACTGTCTACACATATTACTCTCTCTGCAGTTAGTACCTATGCTATTAAATGCATCTTTGTTGTACTATGTCATGATGTTACTCTGAATTTTTTTTTATTTTTGTCATTGCTACAGTCTTTGTAAATAACTTAATGCTAACCAAATTTCTCAAACATATTGCTACTGCTTTCTCAAAATACTGTACTTTTGCCTTGTATATATTCATATTGCATATTTCTCTTTATGTGCTTTTGTATGGTTAAGTATCTTACAACTTGAATTGTTAGTTTTTTCTTATTGTTTAATTATTTTCCTGGAGCTTTTCTCCTCGGGTCTCCACTGAAAAAGGGCTCTCTGGGCCTAGTTGGACTAACCCGGTTAACAAATGTAAAAATAAATAAATAAAATCAATTTGCAGATGTTGACTGGGGTTTCGGTCAGCAGTTACTACTGTTTTTGGACAGAGATTTCAGGCTCTGCTTCTTTTACTTCTGTTGTGCATTTGTAAACCAAGTATGTTTTAACGTGTTAGTTCTTTCTAACGTGGAATTTATTTTAGATGATTTTTATGCAGATTAGCTGAGTCTTTGCTTATACCTAAATTGTGTGTTTGTTTGTTTAAAGTCTTTGTGTATGTCTGTACATCTATCCAAGTTTATAGCTTCCAGTATGTAACAGTGAGATAGAATTGAAAATCTATTCAATAAAAACAGCTCATGACATCAGTAAGATAAAAAGCTGCCAATTACTGGGACAGATAAAAAAACAATTTTTTGCATGTGAGTAAGGCCCTTTGCACCCAGTTCATATCATCAAAACTTGATATATCAGATCCACTGTACCACACCACTGTGAAAGGGATAAAGCCCTCATCAAAAAAAAAAAAAAAACAGTGCTCTTGTGAAGTCATTCTCAGTAACCTAAAATGACTTATCAACTGATTTATGATGGAGCAGGGTACAAGGAAACAAGAGGGCAGCCATACTGCTGTGAGTGTGCGTGTGCGTGTGCGTGTGCGTGTGCGTGTGTGTGTGTGTGTGTGTGTGTGTGTGTGTGTGTGTGTGTGTGTGTGTGTGTGAGAGTGGTTTCAGTCTAGTCCTATATTGTCTGAAGGCAGAAGACTGGAATGTATGTGTATGTGTATTAGCTTCCTTATAATATTCCTATCATTTGCATCCCATAGTGAGTCCATTACAAAGAGTCGGTAGCATAAACTAAATTACATATTGGTTACCTTTAGCCTGCTCAAGCTGAGATCCTAACAGGCCCATACCTATGCCTCCTAGTAAAATTTCTGCTTTACTTATGGTTAGCACCAGAAGCTGTTTGTTTCACTGAATAAATCCAAAGGTGTTTTTGCCATGGCACTCTGCCTGTTCTCTGCAACCCAGACCATGTACAAGAGGCTGCTAACTACCTCTTTCATCTTTTTCCTTCTCCTTAATACACATCCAACACATGCTCTACTCTGATGTGTTTTTTTAATGATCCAAGCTCTTCTATGATTTCTATTACTTTCATTGTCCCAGCAGTAAAGCAAAATATTGATTGCTTCAGTGTAAGTAAAATGTGGATTATTGTCACTGTTGGAAGGCACACTATTACATACCTGTAGATTATTTAATGTGCCCCTGAAATTAAGTTGACCTAGAGAGTAATCATTTATTGTGTAGTGTAATACCCCTAACAAAGTTTGTGTAGATATGGGCATTCCCATCATTCATAGGTTCATAGTTATATAGTAGGCTAACGCCCACCAGGGCCTTTATAACCCTAGCTGTGTAATCAAACCCAGTTGTGTCCTATGTATCTTGGGTATTTATTTGGAGGGGGATGTTAATTTGGACATTACTGTCTGCCTTTGTCTATCAGAGACATAGGGCCAAACCTGGGGTGAATTTCTGATTTCCCATCCATTGGTCAAGGTTATATTTAAACATGATTAGGGATAGACTCTACTTCACATGGATGGGGAGCCTGTTCCAGAGCATGGGGATCCTCTGTGACACTTACCTGCCTCTCCAACACATCTTATTTATGTCACTAGCAAAATTTAGATTCCTAGATCTAGTGGTTCTGGTGCTGTTCATTTTCCAGATGTGCAAAAGGTTCATCAGAGTTGGATCTGAGGATGCCTTTTATGGTAGGCATAGATCGCCTCTCAGTAACACTATGACTTGCTTGGACTTGGATGCCATGCTTTTACTTATATATTTGGCGACAGACAATGATTTTTTTTACTACCTTGGCCACATGCTGTTCAAAGGCCATATTATTATCTACATTTGTTCCAAGATCCCTGATTACTGGGTCAACTCTTAGAGGTCTCTTATTGATGGAGTAATTAGCTTGGGAGGTAATTTTCCTAAAAGGCTCTATAATGCATTTCTTGACATTGAGATTTAGTCCATGACTTTGGCACCAGTCATTTGTCTGTGTTAGACCCTCTTGTAAGATGTTTGTCATGTGGGTGGTCTCTATGATAACTTTAATTTGCAGTCCTCATTGAACTTGTTCAGTAAAAGGCTCTTGATACCACCCTTTATTTCCGAAAAGTAGATGCCAACTAGCCATGTTTCCAGCAGAGATTCCCGAGGTTCCATGCTGATGACCAGTCCCTTAGTGGAGGCAGTATCACCAATCCTGACCTGCTGGGTCCTGTCTGTGAGCCAAATGGCAATCCAGTGAGTTATGTAGAGGTTTATGCCCAGTTCAGTGTGTATGACAACTGTTCCTGAGTGGGATATTGTAACAAAATCCTCAGCTAGGTCCAACAAGAGGTCAAAAGATGGGAAACAAAATAAAATCAGTCACTTTCCTATTTATAGTGTGTATTGACAATGGATAATCGCATCATACCATCATAAAAGTCCACAAGAAGGACTAAAAAATATACATACATCTCTCTATTATCTGTCTATGCATCGCTCTATATATGAGATAGCAATGCATGTGTGTGAACTTATTTTCAGATTTACAGTGCATTATAAATTATTTTATAATGTATTATACATGTGTAAACACACATTTAAAAATACTATTTAATGCAATGTTTCCAGGCAGTGGGCATATTGATTCTTCTGTTGCTGTTGTTAAGGATACGTATTCCTAGCTGCATTTATGCTAAGTATGAAAGTCAACTTATTAAAATGAAACCTCACATGCCATAGTAGTACTGTTCTCCGTATCAGGGTGCACTGGATGCTGATTCGCCTTGGCCAATATTTGTACATTTACATCACAAGAATAAATCAAAACTGTAATTTTCAGGGCTTGATATATATATATATATATATATATATATATATATATATATATATATATATATATATATATATATATATATATATATATATATATATCATTAGCAGCAGTAGAAAAGAACTGCCTGCTCACACCCTTGTTCATAGGTTCATACTAGGCTATCTGCCCTAGGGCATTTATAAGTCTAGCCAGAGTGTGTTTGGCTTTTGCCACCCATTTTAAATTAATTTTGCTATGCCCTTTTTCGAGGTTAGTATACTGTGCCTCTGTCTAACAGTGACACAGAAGTAATACCCGGGGTAAACCTATGATCTCCCATCCACTCATCAAGATTCCTCTTGAAGAGAGTCAATGAGGGACTCTGCCTAACCTGGACTGGGATTTTATTCCAGAGTGAAGGGAGCCTCTGGGTTATGAATCTGTCCCTCCAGCATGTCCTATTTATTTCAGTGCTGAGGTTCAAGTCTCTCGAGCATGTAGCTCAATGGGATTTGGATTTTCTGAGGTGCAGCATGTCCATTAATTCCAGGTTGGACATGGCTTTATACGCCAGGCACAGATCGCCTCTGAGCAGGCGGTATGTCACTGAGTAGAGCTGGAGTTTCTTTAACCGGGCAGCATATGGCATCTGTTTGAGCCCTTTGATCCTCTTGGTGAGGTACTTTTGGGGTCTTTACAGTTGCTGCAGGTGTCTGGTAAGGTACATCCCAAAAGGGGCATTGTACTCAATTATGGGCCTGATGAGGGATGAGTAAAGAGGCACGATGACCTCCTCTGATCTAGATGTGAATCCCTTCATGATTAGGTGGGCTATATAAAATGTTTTTCTAACCACTTTGGCCACGTGGTTGTCAAATGAGAGATTGCTATCAACTTGGGTCCCCAGGTCCTAATTACTTCTTCCGTACTTGATGGATTACCACCTATGTGGTAATTTGTGGGCACTTTGTTTTTGCCAAAGGGGATGACTATACACTTTTTGGCGTTTAGCTTGAAGCCATGGCTCTGGCACCAGTTGTCTGTTTCTATGAGGCCCTTTTGTAGGAAGCTTGTGTTGGCTGGAGAGTCGATTATGGCGCCCAGTTTGCAGTCATCTGTGAACTTGGTCAGCCACAGTCCTTCCGTGTTGGCCTGTACCTCCGAGAAATATATACCAAACAAGAGAGGTCCCAGGACTGAGCCTTGTGAGACACCACTTGTAACTGGTTTTGAGTCTGACATGGCTCCAGCAATTCTAACCATGTGGGTTCTGTCCTTGAGCTAGTTTGCAACCCATCTAGTGACATAGGGGTTTATATTTAAGCTGGTGAGCTTATCTATAATGCCCAAGTGGGGTATTGTATCGAAGGATTTTGCGAGGTCCAGGTAGGCTGTGTGGACCACCTTCCCCTCGTCAATGGCCTTGTTGACTGTTTCAAAGAAATCAACCAGGTTTAAGAGGCAGGATCTGCCCTTAACAAAGCCGAACTGGGTAGGATCCAGTGTCTGTAGGTCCCCAATATCTTTATTTATGAGGTCCATGATGATCCTTTCCATAGCTTTGCAAACCAAGCTAGTCAGGCGTATGGGGCGATAGTTTCCAGGATCCGTTGAGGCCTTTGCGGAGAGGGACCACTGTTGCTGTACGCCACTCTTTGGGTACATATCCTGTAGTAAGGCTGAGATTGAACAGTAGTTTTATGTTTGGGTTTAGCTCTTCTTGGAGTTCATGTAGGATGCAGCCTGGGACACTGTCTGGTCCCATTGATGCTGTGTTTTTTGCTTTGGAGAGGGCGGCTCTTACCTGAGCATCTGAGATGTCAGGGGGCAGTACTCTGCTGGGATAGATATGTGCCCTTTTGGTGGGGATGGGGAGGAGAAGTTTGCGCTGAACCTGTCAGCTAGGATGTTGGCAATGTCTGTGGGTTCGGTGTATTTTTTGTCATTTTGGACTAATTCTGAGCATATCTGGGAATTCCCACCCAGGTTCCTAAGATAACTAAAGAAAGCCTTGTGATTATCCTTAGTGTCCTGTGCAATTTTTCTCTCAAAGCTGGCCTTAGACAATTTTATGAGTGCCCGTAGTTTTTTGCTAATACTGAGCAGAGATTCCTTCCCTTTTTGGGATTTTGCTCTGTCATGTAGTAGCTTCCTCCTTCTATTGTATAGTTTGTTTATGGCTGGGGTCCACCAGACAGGACGCCTGCCTTTGGAGGATTGGGTCTTGGTTTTATTTGGGATTGCATGATCCATGCATTCCTGAAGGTGTTCATAGATTGCGTTTATAAAGGATTCTGCGGTCTGGGCCATATTTTCCACTGGCCCGGGGGCTTTGAAGGATTCCACCTCGGTTTTGAGGAGTGTGAAATTTGCTTTAGAGAAGTTTTTCACTGTGGTTTTCTGGGCAGGGGTGGGGTCGGGATGTGAATATCCAATGAGATTAGTTTATGGTCTGATCTTACCAGTGAGGAATACACTTCTGGTCTGGAGCATAGAGTCCCCATGTTGGTGATGATCAGGTCCAGTATGTTTTCCCCTCTTGTGGGAGTGGTAACAAGTTGTTCCATAGCATTTGAGTTTATAAATTCTAGGAACCTTTGGGCTAGCCTAGAGAATTCCCCTTTTCTGGAACAGGTTTCCCATCTGTATGAAGCAGAGCTTTTCCCTAACTCTATTCAAGAGAAACCTGGACTAGTGCATGGAAGTTAGAAATGCACCCCAGGTCTAGCACCTGCATCTCTAATGGAGAGAGGCAGCCTGCCACTATGTTTCTTGTTTTGTGTACAAAGGGCCAATGGTTTGAAAACAGCCCAAAGGTAATCTTTATCCACCACTGGCCAGATGCATTTTCTTTGGATGTGGTGTGGTTTTCAATGCTGTTTTAATGAATGTGAGTTTCAAGGGCAGAGAAGTTTTAATGCCAAGTCTATTTTTATTGTGAGACAGTAAGTATTGCTTTGTTTAGCAGATGTTCTAGTGTTTGTGCATTGTGCTATAAAATGTAAAAATAAAATCCAAATAATCATTGTAGAAGTAAAGCAGTATGCACACATTAGTGATTTTGGTAAATGGGATATTTGAATGGCTGCAGGGGGACTCTGGTGTCATATTTTGGTTGTCTGTTCTTCAGTTTGCGTTTGAAAGTTGGTATCCCACAATTCCATTGGTGGGCGGGGTTACATAATTATGTATTCAAATTTGATGTTAATCGGCGTTCAGATTTGTACCTATTTTTCATGGGCCTTGTCCAGATTTTTGATGTTTCCAGGTTGAGAAGTATGAATGCACCATTCTGTCTAACTGAGCTTTGACTCTGTTCTGCATAGCTACTGGAACTTTCTGAGCTGGGCTGACCTCTGGGCCTAACTGCATGAAGTACACAACTGGGAGTTTGCCTAGGTTGTCTATGAAAATATCAGCATACTTTGCAAAAATAGTGTTGGCTAAGTTTGAGCTGAGACATGTGCTTACATGATGCAGTTCTTTGTTAAAGGAAAGCAGTCCCATTTTTAACCTGTTTCTGAGGCCTAATAATGACTGTACGGGTCTCTTGGCTATGTAAAACTGCAAGTCATAGCTGTTCCCAGCAGAATATACTGAGCTTTTGGTTTAATCTCTTCAACTCCATAAGCAACAAGCTTAGCACAGTTTGCCAAATCAAATTTCTCACCAGCTCTTACTCTAGCAAATGTTTCTGCTGACATAACATTGCTCTTTGAACCAGTATCCACTTTGAGCTCTATGGCTCTCCCATTAATAAAAACAGTACAAAACACTTTGTTTTTTGGCACCAAATCTACTGCATTGACCTTTTCACCAAGTATAGATACACCATTTACATAAAAAGTAGGGTTGCAGCTTTCTACTTGATCAACTTGCTTCTTTGAATAACCATTCTTAATAAAAGAAGGTGATAAAACCCACATAAAAGACTGAGTCAATGTGCTGTATAAGTGAATAAAACCGCTAATAACTTAAAGAAGGTCCTTGTTTGATTTACAGAGCTTTTGAAAGTGGTTCCATTTCTTACACTTGTGGCATTGTTGGCCAAAAGCTAAGCACTTTTCTCATTTGGGCTCTTGATTTACACCACAGTTATGACAGTTAACTATGAGGTTTGCCTCAGGTTTTGCTGAGTAACCCCTTTACTTAATTGAGTGTGCCCTAAGCCTTACTGAAGCTGCTCTGGGTTTTGCCTGAACTCGAACTGTGCTTGCCACATGCTTAGGCCTGCTTCTGTTAACTACATGCTGTATACTGTCTACATTTGCACTAGAAGGTGCTGGAAGCATGCTCTTGTCACTTGTAAGCATATTATATGTTCATAGGTTCATAGGTGTGTACTAGGCTAATGGCCCTGGGGCCTTTACAAGCCTACCCATAGGATCACCCTGGCATAGTGCCACCCAACCTTAGTTCCCATTGCAGCAAACTGGTAACCAACAAAAAAAGACAGACCCTCTGTAAGGCAGGCGAGAAGAGAGAAGTCCCACAAAAATTCACTTTATTGACCAACGGTATTGAGTGTTTTCATAACTCTGTAACACAACTTCATCAGAATCCATAAAACCACTGAAAAGATTCAGCTTAAATAGTTAAACACTTAGTCACCTGACCTAATTAACTAATTAAAAACCTTAGTTAAAAACATCATTCATTGTTTGTTCAAGAAGATAAAAAAGGATCATTACCTAACTACAAATAATAAATATATAAATTACATATACGTGCATTTACATATTAAATATTATGTAGCCAAAACATTTGTAAAAAAATGTTGTGATAAAAAGTTTTATTAGACTTGATAGGACCTTAACCTTAATACACTAGCTGTTCAGATGGACTCATTCAAACCAGGGGAAACTGTGGTGTTCAACCTTAGTTGCCAAACCAACTCCTTATATTCAATCAGATCACCCCAAGGTCCCCCCAGATATTGTTTGTGAACTGTGTCTAAACCAAAAAATAAAAATTTGTGGTTAAGGAAATTCATCAAATGACAATAAAGAGAATTACTAGTTTGTTTTTTTTATGTCATTTAGATGTTCATATATTCTCTCCCTAAATTGACAGACAGTTTTACCCACATAAAAACTTGGGCATTTCTGACATAAAGCCAAGTAAATAATGCCCACTGTTTAACAACTAAAATGAAAACTGCTATTAATGGTAATATTATTGACCTTAACTGCATTTGTTTCCAACAAAAAAGAACACTGACTACAGCTTCTACACTGAAGAGTACCACACTTGTTTGACTAAAATTATCCATAACTTTGTCTATTGCTTCCAACATGCTTTTTATACACCCAGCATGTCTAGTGACAAACCTTGGTTGTTCCCCCAAAATTTCTTTCATCTCTTCAAAGCCTTGAAAAAAAGACCATTTGTTGATAATAATCTGTTTAACTGCAGGATAATCATGGGTATAGGTGGTAATAAAGGAACAAGAAAGAGTGCCACTGTTACTATTATTCTGTCTTACCTTAGTTGGTTCCGTTTCACACATAATTGGCTTAATTATCCCCTTATATCTTTTCACTGATACCCCCCACCCCCTGTATTTTCTCAATAATAGCCACAGGATAATTCCTGGCCAAAAACATATTAATTAACTTAACACACTCCTGGTCAAAAGCTTCATCATCTGTTATCATACGGGCCAGCCAAATAAATTGTCCCTTTATAATACCTCTTTTCTGATGAGCTGGGTGGCAACTATCGTAATGCAAAAGGCTATTGGAGTAGGTACTTTTCCCGTAAATATTACTTTGTATAACCTTCTTTATCTCATCTTTAGAGACCAATACATCTAAGTAACTGAGTTATTTCATACTGTACGTGTAGGTGAACTTTAAAAAAAGAAGTAGTTGAATGTAAAAAGTCAAGAAAATTTCTAGTTTCCATCTTACTTAAGTCCCATGCTATATAAATATTGTCCAAATATCTGGCATAAAAATGCCAGCCTGGTACATCGCTTCACTGACCAAGAAGCGCTTCTCCCATTGCAGAAGGACTATATTTGCAAATACAGGGACGCAGCTCACCCCCATCACTACACCCTTCTTCTGATGGAAAAACTGTCTGTCAATAAATACAAAATTATTTTTTAAGACCATCTCTAACAGTGTGTGAAGTACATTTATTTCATTGTTGGTAAAAGCCCCTGTTTTCATTAAGAATTCATGAAACATTTCCAATCCCTCATCTTGAGGGATTACATTAAACAAATTGACCACGTCAATAGTAACAAAAGTGAATTCCTGACTATAACGTACATTTCTTAGTTTATGTAAAAAATCCCACAAATCCCTCATAATGTGGGTTTCTGCATAGACAAGGGATTTTACTTTCTGGTCAATAAATATGGCCATAGGGTGTGTGATGGAAGTTCTTCCAGTCACTATTGGTCGCATGGGGGGGGGGGGTCAGTTAAACACTTATGTATTTTTGGGATGCCAAACAAAGTGGGTACAAGAGGAAATTTTACTTACAAATATTCATAAATCTAAAAGGAAATTTCTCCTTGGTCAAACATGTCCTTCAAAAATATTCTGATTTTATTATAGGAAATATTAATAAAATTTGAAGATGTTTGTTTGTAAAAATCCTCATCAAATACTTGTTTAAACATCCTGTCCAGATGGTCCCTCCTACACATAATCACCCCCACACTTGTCTGGTTTCATGACTCGTATTTCTTTATTAGCATTAAGCTCTTTAAGCAACTTTCTTTCACACACACAAATTGTGAACATTTCATTCTCTGTTTTGGTTTTGGGTCAAGGTCCTAAAGTTCTACTCACAAATCTTCTCAAACATTAACAAAGGCATTGCTAGCTTGGGGTTAAAAACTTTTTTACATAACACATTAGTGGTAAAAGAATTTTCAACTCCCTTAAACAAAATTTTAAAATTAAGGTTGGCACAAAAGTCAGTACTTTGCTAAGAAGCAAACCAAAATCATCATTGAATTCACAATCAGAATAGTTGCATATTTTAAAATCCCCGCTCTGGTTAGTTAGAACACTTGGAAACAACCCTGTTACAATAACTGAATCATTAGGGGCTTCCTCTAACTCCACCACAGCTTCTAGCAATAGTTCTGTTGTCTGTTCGCTCCTCTTCTCCTTCCCTGATCCCAGGGACGAGAGTAGTAATTCTGCTGCTGTGGGCCCCCTTGAAAATTTCTCTGTGGGTAATTTTGGCGGTTGTTTATCCTTTAGGTGGAGGCTGTTCTAAAGGGACGGCTTCAGCTTCCTCATCATCACTTGCACCTCCCAGCTGATTGGCTCCTACACTCGACTCATCATTGGGTCTAGTTTGCAGTCCTACAGGCTTAGGGTAGGCTCTCCCCTCCAAGTATTCAATTTTATCACTCTCCAACTTATGGTATTTACGTTTCTGTATATCATTAATGACAGAATCAATCTTCCAAAATACATTATTGTAATCTTCTCTTTGCACAATAAACAGTAAATCTTTTTTTATTTTTGAGTCCAAATGGTCGGGTTCCTTGATCAATAGATCTATTGCATTCTGGTTGTGTTTTCGCAGAATATGTAATAGTTCAACCCCTTGTTTGTTGAAGAATTAAACTAATTCCAAATGCAAGGGGTAACTAGCAACTATACCGTTGGGGAACTTCTAAAGGCGGAGACCCTGAGGAACTCTTTCAGTGTTAATGCATTCATTAAAGAATGCATTCTCTACTTGTATTTTTCTGCAACGGAGTACATTTTTTTCTAGTTCAGTGATAGAGTCCTTATAAGAACCCAAGCCAAAAATTCGTGGTCAGGGAAATTCATCAAATGACAATAAAGAGAATTACTAGGTTTTCTTTTTATGTCATTTAGATATGCCGCGGTGGTACGGTGGTAGCGTTGTTACCTCACAACAAGTGGTTCTCCCGTTCGATTCTCAACTGGGCTTGGGAGTGCCTTCTGTGTGGAGTCCGCATGTCTTTCCCGCAGTTGGGTAGCGTTCGAAAGACATGCGTGCGTAAATGTGCATGCCTTCGTTGAAGGTTGAGCGTCAAGCTGTCACCTCGGCATTTCGTAAAAATCTACTGCCAATCATTAGCGGACCGGAGTTCCACTGTGGCGACCCCTTACTGGGAAAAGCCAAAAGACAAACAACAGATGTTCATATATCCTCTCCCTAAATTGACGGACAGTTTTACCCATGTAAAAATTGGGCATTTCTGACATAAAGCCAAGTAAATAATGCCCACTGTTTAACTAGAAATTCTCTTTATTGTCATTTGATGAATTCCCTGACCACAAATTTTTATTTTTTTGGTTTAGACACAGTTCACAAACAATACCTGGGGGGACCTTGGGGTGGTCTCACTGAATATAAGGAGTTGGTTTGGCAACTAAGGTTGAACGCCATGGTTTCCCCTGGTTTGAATGAGTCCATCTCAATAGCTAGTGTATTAAGGTTAAGGTCCTATTATGTCTAATAGAATTTTTTATCACATTTATTTACATATTTCTTGGCTACATACTATTTAATATGTGAATACATGTATATGTAATTTATATATTTATTATTTATAGTAAGGTAATGATCCTTTTTTATCTTCTTGAACAAACAATGGATGATGTTTTTAACTAAAGTTTTTAATTAGTTAATTAGGTCAGGTGACTAAGTGTTTATTTAAGCTGAATTTTTCAGTGGTTTTATTGATTCTGATGAAGTTGTGTTACAGACTTATGAAAGCGCTCAATCCTGTTGGTCAATAAAGTGAATTTTTGTGGGACTTTTCTCTTCTCACCTGCCTTACAGAGGGGTTTGTCTTTTTTTGTTGGTTACCAGTTTGCTGTGTTGGAGTTTGTCATGTCCTCTGGAGAAGGAGTGAATAGAGGGTCCATTTTGCCTGTACCTACTTTACAAGAGCTACATTCTAGTGTTTGACAGTTAAACAAACATGTTCAATTGCTTTTGGAACATAATGGTGCAACTGGCACATTGGGTCAGTGTTACAATGAATTTCTTAACACTCTGGTTTGCTGGAGAGTGGTTTTGAACATTAATTCCTCAGACATTGATTGTGTGAACATGGACAGCTGGCTGTGCTCCACTATTCATCTCACTCAAGGAGCGAGGGGCTCAGGTTCTTATAAGGACTCTATCACCGAACTAGAAAAAGCTTTAATCCATTGCAGAAAACTACAAGTAGAGAATACATTCTTAAATGAATGTATTAACACCAAAACAGTTCTTAAGGGTCTCTGCCTTTAGAAGTGCCCCAACGGTATGGTTGCTGGTTCCCCCTTGCATTTGGAATTAGTTGAATTCTTCAACAAACAAGGGGTTGAACTATTACATATTCCGCGAAAACACAACCAGAATGCAATAGATCTATTGATCAAGGAAGCCGACCATTTGGACTCAAAAATAAAAAAAAGATTTACTGTTTACTGTGCAAAGAGAAGATTACAATAATATAATTCAGAAGATTGATTCTGTCATTAATGATATACAGAAACATAAATGCCATAAGTTGGAGCATTATAGAATTGAATACTTGGAGGGGAGAGCCTATCCTAAGCCTGTGGGACTGCAAACTAGACCCAATGATGAGTCGAGTGTAGGAGCCAATCAGCTGGGAGGTGCAAGTGATGACGACGAAGAAGCTGAAGCCGTCCCTTTAGAACAGCCTCCACCCAGAAGGTCTGAAAGGATAAACAACTGCCAAAATGACCCACAGAGAAATTTTCAAGGGGGCCCACAGTAGCAGAACTACTACTCTTGTCCCTGGAATCAGGGGAGGAGAAGAGGAGCGAACAGACAACAGAACTTTCGCTAGAAGCTGCGGTGAAGTTAGAGGAAGCCCCTAATGACTCAGGTACTGTAACGGGATTGTTTCCAAGTGTTCTAACTAACTGGAGTGGGGATTTTAAAATATACAACTATTCCAATTGTGAATTCAATGATGATCTTGGTTTGCTTCTTAGCAAAGGACTGACTTTTGTGCCAACGGCTTTTTTTGTATTGAGACACTCATAATTGATTTAAAGCTTTTTTTTTATGAAAGCTTAATTTTAAAATTTTGTTTAAGGGGGTTGAAAATTCTTTTACCAGTAATGTGTTATGTAAAAATAGTATTTTTAACCCCAAGCTTGCAATGCCTTTGTTAATGTTTGAGAAGTTTTGTGAGTGGAACTTTAGGACCTTGACCCAAAACCAAAACAGAGAATTAAATGTTCACAATTTGAGTGAGTGTGAAGGAAAGTTGAAGAGCTTAATGCCAATAAAGAAATGTGAGTCATAAAACCAGACAAGGGTGGGGGGATGGTGATTATGTGTAGGAGAGACTATCAGGACAGGATGTTTAAATAAGTATTTGATGAGAATTTTTATGAACAAACGTTTTTAAATTTTATTAATATTTCCTATAATAAAATCAGAATATTTTTGAAGGACATGTTTGACCAGGGAGAAATTTCCTTTGAGATTTATGAATATTTACAAGTAAATTTTCCTCTTGTACCCACTTTTTTGGCATACCAAAAATACATAAGTGTTTAACTGACCCGCTAATGACCAATAGTGAGTGGTAGAACTTTCATCACAGACCCTATGGCCGTATTTATTGACAAGAAAGTAAAATCCCTTGTCTATGCAGAAACCCACATTATGAGGGATTTGTGGGATTTTTTACATAAACTAAGAAATGTACTTTATAGTCAGGAATTAGCTTTTGTTGCTATTGACGTGGTCAATTTGTTTAATGTAATCCCTCAAGATTGGAAATGTTTCATGAATTCTTCATGGAAACAGGGGCTTTTAGCAACAATGACATTAATGTACTTCACACACTATTAGAGATGGTCTTAAAAAATAATTTTGTATTTATTGACGGACAGTTTTTTCCATCAGAAGAAGGGTGTAACAATGGGGGAGAGCTGCACACCTGTATTTGCAAATATAGTCCTTCTGCAATGGGAGAAGCGCTTCTTGTTCAATAGAAGCAATGTACCAGGCTTGCATTTTTATGCCAGATATTTGAATGATATTTTTATAGCATGGGACTTAAGTGAGATGGAAACTAGAAATTTTCTTGACTTTTTACATTCAACTACTTTTTTAAAGTTCACCTACACCTAGAGCACGAAATAAATCAGTTACTTAGATATATTGGTATCTAAAGATGAGATAAAGAAGGTTATACAAAGTAATATTTAGAGGAAAAGTACCTACTCCAATAGCCTTTTGCATTACGATAGTTGCCACCCAGCTCATCAGAAAAGAGGTATTATAAAGGGACAATTTATTTGGCTGGCCCGTATGATAACAGATGATGAAGCTTTTGACCAGGAGTGTGTTAAGTTAATTAATATGTTTTTATCCAGGAATTATCCTGTGGCTATTATTGAGAAAATACAGGGGGGGATATCAGTGAAAAGACATAAGGGGATAATTAAGCCAATTATGTGTGAAACGGAACCAACTAAGGTAAGACAGAATAATAGTAACAGTGGCACTCTTTCTTGTTCCTTTATTACCACCTATACCCATGATTATCCTGCAGTTAAACAGATTATTATCAACAAATGGTCTTTTTTTCAAGGCTTTGAAGGGATGAAAGAAATTTTGGGGGAACAACCAAGGTTTGTCACTAGACATGCTGGGTGTATAAAAAGCATGTTGGAAGCAATAGACAAAGTTATGGATAATTTTAGTCAAACAAGTGTGGTACTCTTCAGTGTAGAAGCTGTAGTCAGTGTTCTTTTTTGTTGGAAACAAATGCAGTTAAGGTCAATAATATTACAATCAAAAGCAGTTTTTATTTTAGTTGTTAAACAGTGGGCATTATTTACTTGGCTTTATGTCAGAAATGCCCAAGTTTTTATGTGGGTAAAACTGTCTGTCAATTTAGGGAGAGACTATATGAACATCTAAATGACATAAAAAATAAAAAAAAAACTAGTAATTCTCTTTATTGTCATTTGATGAATTTCCCTGACCATAAATTTTTATTTTTTGGTTTAGACACAGTTCACAAACAATACCTGGGGGGACCTTGGGGGGACCTGATTGAATATAAGGAGTTGGTTTGGCAACTAAGGTTGAACACCACAGTTTTCCCTGGTTTGAATGAGTCCATCTCAATAGCTAGTGTATTAAGGTTAAGATCCTATTATGTCTAATAGAATTTTTTATCACAACATTTTTTTTACATATTTTTTGGCTACATAATATTTAATATGTGAATACACTTATACGTAATTTATATATTTATTATTTGTAGTTAGGTAATGATCTTCTTGAACAAACAATGAATGATGTTTTTAACTAAGGTTTTTAATTAGTTAATTAGGTCAGGTGACTAAGTGTTTAACTATTTACGCTGAATTTTTTCAATGGCTTTATGGATTCTGATGAAGTTGTGTTACAGACTTATGAAAGCTCAATCCTGTTGGTCAATAAAATGAATTTTTGTTTGACTTCTCTCTTCTCATCTGCCTTACAGAGGGTTTGTCTTTTTTAGTTTCCATTGCCTCTGTCGATTAGAGCCACTGGGGTTATCCCTGGGGTGAATTTTCTGTTTCCCATCCACTCATCAAGATTTCTCTTGAAGAGGGTCAGCGAGGTGCTCTGCTTGACATGTATGGGAAGTCTGTTCCATAGCATGGTCAGTCTCTGGGTTATGAACCTGTCCCTCCAGCATGTTCTATTAATTGTGGTAATGAGGTTGAGGTCTCTGGAGCGTGTGGTGCAGAGAGATTGGGATTTCTTTAGATGTAGCATTTCTAACAATGCTGGGTCAGACATGGCTTTGTAAGTCAAGCAGAGATCGCTTCTAAGTAGGCGATATGAGACAGAGAATAGTTGGAGTTTTTTGAGTCTCTCCATATAGGACAAGTGTTTAAGGCCTAGGATCCTCTTTGTGAGGTACTTTTGCGGCCTCTCTAGTTGTTGCAGGTGTCTAGTAAGGTAAAGGTACATGCCAAATGGGGCACTGTACTCAATCTTTTCTGTAAGCTTGTATATTTGACAAATCTCTATGGCATTGCTCAATGTTAAATCACTGTCTCAAAGAAAAATCTTTCTCACTGCATCATTATTAACACCACACACAAGCCTGTCTTTTATCAGTTCATCTCTCAAATCAACAAATCTGCACATTTTTGCCTTATTTCTCAAGTCAGTTATACATGCTGCAAATGTTTCCCCAGGCTTTTGATCTTTTGTTTAAAATAAATGTCTTTCCAAAGTAACATTTGTTTGGGGGTTACACATTTCCCTAAACTTATGTTTTAAGCACTCATGGTTTTCCCTTTCTTTCAGCTTGTACCACAATATGGAGGTCTTCCCCCTCCTCTGCATATACAGTGGATGCATATACAAACAAACACTCTCTTTCAATGGCATATGATTTAGCTAAATTAAGCAGAATACATGCCCTCGTACATGTGTCTTTGTCAGAAAAAGCAGCCTAAATGAAAATACCATATTCCTGCTCAAACACTCTCCAATTGTCTGCAATATTGTTATCAAACACAAGTGGTGCAGGTCTGTGAAATGTCTCTGTCATGCCCAAAAGTAGTTTCAAACACACACATATGCCAGAAATTCGTAGTTATGATTAACTACACAATAATCTCTTTGAAATGACTGTACTTTGCAAAATAACTGTACTGTAATAAAGCACACACTGCAAACACTTTGCACACTTCTGATACTTTGAATAGCTCTAGTTATACTTTGAATAGCTTTAGTTAATGCAAATTAATAGCTCATATTGAAAAATATAGTTGTTTGCTAAAAAATGTAGTCGTTTTGCCTTTTTCATTCTTATGCAATTCGGAAATTACTGTGACAGTTTTCATATGTGTTATAAACATTTTTTATCAAATATTATAGTTTCAAACATGTCATTCAATTATTAATTAGTTTTGAACATTTTGAATGCTTCATTTTATATTAATTGAGAGAAAAATTATTTATGCAAATTTTAGTACATTAAATTAATTTCTGACCTGTTTGCAAGTCATTTGAGCAGTAGGGCTGATGCACTCCTGTATATTCCTTCATTTCGAGCCATGTGCCTCATGGCCTGACTTCTGGATTCCCATCTGACACCATGTCACAAGTCTTGTGTAGATTAAAATATGAAGAGGCTTGGATGTTCATTTAAGTAGTTTTATTACATGCAAACACATGAGGATGGAGGACTGGAAACAAACTTAAAGAAACTAATAAACTGACTACTTCACTCATACATGCTATCTCTGGCTGCTCACTAAAAATGGCACTGCTGCCTGCACATGCTCTGTATTTATATGCATGTGCCCATTGACTGGAAAGCTTCTTAGGCATACAAACACATACTCTAATCTACAGTAGTTTCCTAAAGAAATTTTGTAAGGTATCCTGGGTGGAAGGGAGCTCTGGTTTCAGTTTTATTTCAAAGGAGACTGCTTTATGGTAAAACCTAACAAGTGATGAAGATATGCAAGGGATTGTGCAAGATGCTCCCATAACAGTAAGGACAAGATCAAAGATATTATTCCCCCCTTGGGTACTCTAATTGTTCTAGGGCATTTCTATTGACAGAGTCCAGGAATCTCTGTGCTTGTGCACTAGTGGTGGTGTAGGTTTTCCAGTCTATAGTTGGATAGTTTAGATCACCTATGAAAATGGTATTAGGTTTAATACTAAGTAATTCTAGTTCCTGTAGACAGGTGTTGTGGCTTTTTTTTGTCATACAGGGAGTTCTATAGCTAGCTAATATGTGGTACAGGACCTTTCTGATGGTTATTTGGACATGAAGAAGCTCTAGTGCATTATGCTGCTTTCTCAGCCTTGATGTGAGTTTATGTAGATTGAGACACCTCCACTTTTTCCCTCTCTTGCATAGTAACTGGTCTAAATGTGTGGAAGGCATTATAGCCCTGTACAGCTGGAATGTTCTCTGCTATTTTAAACCACATTTCAGTCACTAAACACATTAATGTCCTCCAAGGTGAGGAGAGCTTGTCGGGAGTGGAGTTTTTTTGCTTTATGTTATTCACTTCCTGTCCCTGCCAACCTTATCTAATTTCCTATTTGTGGGACTCTATACTTTCACTTGCATCAAGAGGTTATTTTTATCCTTTTTGGATATATTTCACTATTTATTTATTATATTTTATTATTCCAGATTAGGTAATATACTTAATGTGTTTAATTTCTCTCACAGTCATTACCTGTGTTTGCTTTTTTTCCTTTTGGTACTATTTTTATGCAGATTTATTAATGTATTTGAATTTGTGGAGGCTGAGCATCTTATGCTTGTTTATTTTATTTATTTATTTGTTTTTTATTTACTGTGAAGAAACTGAAAACACCGTCATCTGTGTTAGTATATCTGGCAGGAGATTTGTGCATATTATCAGATTAACTTGTATTGTATGCTAGCATGTGTGATTGTGAAAATGTAAATTAGTTTTAAAATGTTGACTATTTTCCAGTTTAAACAGAATATTTAAATAATCTGTCACTGCTTTGATACAGTTCTAACTGTTTCATAGGTTAGTACTAAGCTAACTGCCCTTTCGAGCCATTTTAAGCTTAGCCAATTATCCCTTGTAAGATTCAAACCCAGCATCTTGTGTTTGTAAATACCTTAACCATTAGGCCACCCTCCCAACCCTTTTTGAGAGGGACATTGTAAAGTACAAACTGGAGAATCAGCTGAGCAGTGAGTGATGTCATTGGAATGTTCATTGTTGCTAAGACATTATTTAAGCAGCTGATTGACAGAAAAATAATCTTTTTTACAGTTGACTGCTATATTTTCAAATTTGACAGTTGAGACTGAGAAGCTGTGCAGTTGGTCAAATATTGAGCAGTTTGCCAAGTAGTGAGCAGTCAGTGAACACCAAGAAAAGAGAACTCACCAAGAAAACTGCAAGCTTGCCTTGGCCTTGCTATTATATTTTAGAGTAGATCAGGGACAGTATTCTATAGTTAGATCAGGAAAGTTTAGTTATTAAGATAGAGTTTTTTTTGAATAATGGACTCCTGTCCTGTAGTTTGATTTTACATTTCTGGTGATTGAATTCTAGTGTTTATTGAGAGTTACTGATTTACAATATTGTAATAATTTTTACTTATTATTACATTTTGTTCATTGTTTTACATTGTGGCTGAAAACCAGTGTTTTTCTTCGGAGATTAGTGAGTGCTTCTACATGTTTCATACTCCCCAGGTCACCGTGAGGCCTGGCTGTTCTGGTCATAGCTATCATGTATTTTGATAATTCATTTTTATAATTGGACAAGAAGGGCATGACGACATTCTGATTGGTGGCAGCATTACTGTATTATTTTGGGAAAGAGACACAGCTGGAAATCAATGTCAGGTTTTCCAGAAGTGTTTAGATGTGTGAGATTTAAACTTAGTTTGAGTGTGAGTGTATCAGAGGTCTTAAACTGGGCCACTGTGGTCTGAAGTGTGTAATAAGAAAATACATTTGGGTGGACAAATATATATATAGTCAAGTTCCATAAAAAATAGAGTGTGTTCCTTTTGTGCTTTTATGGGAAAATTGTAAAAAATTACTTCTGCTTAAGTGACAGTATCATAGTGGAGTCAGTAGGGAGGATTAAAACTCCTTAGTTACTGACCCAGGATAATAAGGGACATTATTTAATTGGTGACAGTCTGATGGGATATTGGCCAGATGTCACATTAATTGGTGCCAGCAGTGTAGGATTTTTAATTGTAGTCCAGAAGCCTGTGGGTAGTTATGGTGTGCACTCTTGACAACCACAAGGTAAACATTCTGAATTTCAGTCCACCACAATTTTATTTATTTATTTAGTTAGATAGTCAGGGATAGCAAGCAAGGATGTCAGCAGAAGATTTTAGCAAGTTGACAGAAGATCCAGTGCAGTATACAAGCACCTGTACAACTACATGGACTCAGCCATACCCAACAGAACTAAAATCCTGCTCCTCAAGGAAACACAAACCTGTCTGGTAGACATCCTTTATCAACAGGCTTTATGGCAAAAGGAAGAAACTGTTGTCCAAGGGTAAAAAGGAACAAATTCCAAATTGGAAAAACTCCCTCCTCTGCCTCAACAAGCAAATTAGATCGCTAGTGATAACCTCCAAAGCCAACTATAAGTTGAAACTAGCCTCCAAAACAAGGGAAAGCACAAGTCCTTCTTCAGTTATGTTAGGAGCCTCCATGGCAAAGCCACAATTTTATTTATTTATTTATTTTTAGTTAGATAGTCAGGGATAGCAGGCAAGGATGTCACCAGAAGATTTTTAGCAAGCTGACAAAGTTCCAGTGCAGTATACAAGCACATGTACAACTGCATGGACTCAGCAATACCCAACAGAACTAAAATCTGCTCCTCAAGGAAACACAAACCTGTCTGGTGGACATCCTTTATCAACAGGCTTTATGGCAAAAAGAAGAAACTGTTGTCCAAGGGTAAAAAGGAACAAATTCCAAATTGGAAAAACTCCCTCCTCTGTCTCAACAAGCAAATTAGATCACTAGTGAAAACCTCCAAAGCCAATTATGAGTTGAAACTAGCCTCCAAAACAAGGGAAACCACAAGTCCTTCTTCAGTTATGTTAGGAGCCTCCATGGCAAAGCCACAATTTTATTTATTTATTTATTTTAGTTGGATAGTCAGGGATAGCAGGCAAGGATGTCAGCAAAAGATTTTAGCAAGTTGACAAAGATCCAATGCAGTATACAAGCACCTGTACAACTGCATGGACTCAGCCATACCCAACAGAACTAAAATCTGCTCCTCAAGGAAACACAAACCTGTCTGGTGGACATCCTTTATCAACAGGCTTTATGGCAAAAGGAAGAAACTGTTGTCCAAGGGTAAAAAGGAACAAATTCCAAATTGGAAAAACTCCCTCCTCTGCCTCAACAAGCAAATTAGATCGCTAGTGATAACCTCCAAAGCCAACTATGAGTTGTAACTAGCCTCCAAAACAAGGGAAAGCACAAGTCCTTCTTCAGTTATGTTAGGAACCTCCATGGCAAAGCCACAATTTTATTTATTTATTTATTTTTAGTTAGATAGTCAGGGATAGCAGGCAAGGATGTCACCAGAAGATTTTTAGCAAGCTGACAAAGATCCAGTGCAGTATACAAGCACATGTACAACTGCATGGACTCAGCAATACCCAACAGAACTAAAATCTGCTCCTCAAGGAAACACAAACCTGTCTGGTGGACATCCTTTATCAACAGGCTTTATGGCAAAAAGAATAAACTGTTGTCCAAGGGTAAAAAGGAACAAATTCCAAATTGGAAAAGCTCCCTCCTCTGTCTCAACAAGCAAATTAGATCACTAGTGAAAACCTCCAAAGCCAATTATGAGTTGAAACTAGCCTCCAAAACAAGGGAAACCACAAGTCCTTCTTCAGTTATGTTAGGAATCTCCATGGCAAAGCCACAATTTTATTTATTTATTTATTTTAGTTGGATAGTCAGGGATAACAGACAAGGATGTCAGCAAAAGATTTTAGCAAGTTGACAAAGATCCAATGCAGTATACAAGCACCTGTACAACTGCATGGACTCAGCCATACCCAACAGAACTAAAATCTGCTCCTCAAGGAAACACAAACCTGTCTGGTGGACATAATTTATTAACAGGCTTTATGACAAAAGGAAGAAACTGTTGTCCAAGGGTAAAAAGGAACAAATTCCAAATTGGAAAAACTCCCTCCTCTGCCTCAACAAGCAAATTAGATCACTAGTGAAAACTTCCAAAGCCAATTATGACTTGAAACTAGCCTCCAAAACAAGGGAAACCGCAAGTCCTTCTTCAGTTATGTTAGGAACCTCCATGGCAAAGCCCAAGTTGGTTACGAACTAGTACTTAATGGTACCACTTACACTGATCCTGCTGACTTAACCAACCTGCTGGTTGACAGGTGCAGCGCAAACTTCACCCACTTATCACCCCGGAAGGCCCAGTCGACATCTCTGATACTTGATCTACAGAGATGTGAGGTGTGGGACAAGTGTTAAAGGCCCTATCCAAGGCAAAGAACATAGCTCCCATGGGACATGATAGTATCCCAGGCTGTATTCTGCACCATCTCCAGCAAGACCTAGTTTTGCCATTGAACACCCTGTTCAACCACAGCCTAGCTACAGGCTTCTTGCCAGTACCGTGGAGAACTGCCATTGTCATCCCTTTGCACAAAGGTGGAGCCACTACTGACTTGGGGAAACTATCGCCCCATCAGCTTGATAAGTCTGATCTGTAAAGTCATGGAGCATATTATTATGGATATCATAAACAAGGACATAGGAAATCTCCAAGCGCGCGACCACACCCAATTCACATTTGTCAGGGGCAGATCTTGCTTATTGAACCTAGTTGATTTCTTTGAGACTGTTAACAAAGCCCTGGATGAGGGAAAGTCAGTACATACAGCTTACCTTGACCTGGCCAAGGCCTTTGACACAACCCCCCACTTGGGCATCATCGAAAAGCTAACCTTATCTAGTCAGATGGGTGGCAAACTGGCTCACAGATAGGACCCACAAGGTCAAAATAGGCACTGCCACCTCTGACAGCAGACCTGTCACTAGTGGTATTCCACAGGGATCTGTCCTGGGACCCCTACTGTTTGGCATATACTTCTCAGAGGTCCAGGCAAAGACAAAGGGCCTGTGACTGACCATGTTTGCAGATGACTCTCTAGTTGATGTCAACATACTGCAAGAGGGTCTCACAGCTACAAATAACTGGTGCCAAAGTCATGGCCTTAAGTTAAACACAGAAAAATGTATTATCTTACCATTCGGCAAAAACATGGCCCCTAATGATTACCACATCAACAGCAACCCCCTAAGCAGACAACCTGTGGTGAGAGACCTGAGTACTCAGGCTGACAACAATCTCACATTCGACCATCATGTGGCGGCAGTGGTCAGAAAAGACTTTTACTTGGTTCATCTTATAAGTAAAGGAACTGCAGCCAGAAAAAAGGAGGTTATTACCTCTATGTATTCCTCCCTTATTAGACCTATAATTGAGTATAATGCCCGATTTGGTATGTACCTCTCCAAACACCTGCACCAACTGAAAAGGCCACAGAAATACCTCACAAAGAGAATCCATGGCCTCTAACACCTATCCTATGTGGACAAGCTTAAATCGCTATCACTCTACTCGGTATCATAAAGATTGCTCAGAGGTGATCTGTGTCTCACCTACAAGGCAATATTGGACCCTGTCCTTCTAGAGATGCTCCATATCCATAAGTCTAACTCCTCACACATTATTCACTTGATAGGCCTAAATCTAATATGCAACATCAATAAAACCTGCTGGAGAGACAGGTTTGTCTCACAGAGGCTGCCCCATCTCTGGAATAGACTTCCCATACATGTAAAACAGAGTACCTCACTGACTCTCTTCAAACATGATAAGTGGATGGGAAACCATAAATTTTTCCCCAGGGGTTCCACCTTTGTCCCTCATTGACAGGGGTGACAAGTGCTGACTGACATTTCTTTTTTGGGGATAAACTCTTGGCTAGGCTTGTAAGGGCCCCAGGGCCATTAGCCTAGTAACCTCCTATGATTCTGTGTTCCAGCTGGCTAAGGAGTGTGAAGCCAGAGGATTGTTACCTGCCAACATGACCAAGGAAGCAATGATTTCAGCCTTTGTTGCAGCCACAGCTCAGACCAGCCAGTTGGAGTACATCCAGTTTGGTACTGGTGATGTGCAGCTTGCCAAGACGGGACAGGCCACATTTTCTTCAGAGGACCTGAGAATCCTTCTGAAGTTAAGGAGATTGAATCTGGAGGCTGAGAAGTGGCACCAATGTGAACAGGGGGCCAAATGTCTACAGACTGAGGAGAGACTGCACCTGGAAGCCCAAAATCTGGAGGCTGAGGAGGGAATGCGACACCTCGAGACTGAGGAGAAGCAGCACCAATATGAACTGGAGACCAAGTTGCCGGACATCAAAGAGAGACTGATGCACTTAGAAGCTGAGGACAATGAGAGGCAATGCCAGCATGAAATGGAGCTTCAGACTCTTTGAGAGAGTCATGGAGGTAATGGGGAAGGGAATAACTGGACCCCAGAAGCTAAAAAGGTCACTAAACGTTTTCCTCAGTACAGGGATAGGGATGACTTTGATAGTTTTATTCATATTTTTGAGAGGGTATGTAGACAATATGATGCTAACAGTGAGCCTGGGTTCAGCTTCTGACTCCCTTACTGCATGGTAAATCTGTTCAGGCTGTAGCGAAGTTAAATTATGTAGATTTTGTGAATTATGAAAAAGTGAAATGTTGCTTGCTTGAGTGTATCAAACTTACACGTGAATCTTATAGGAAAAAAGTTTCATGAAACTAGATGCAAGGCAGATGAAAGTGCATGTGATTGTATTACTGACTTAAGTACTTACTTTCACAGATGAGTGAGTGGGTGTCAGGTCACCACTTTTGATGGACTGTTAGACCTTTTGGTGAGGAAAAAAGCCCTCAGTACTTTGCTTGATGACATGAGAGTTTGGTTAGCAGACTGTGAGTGCAACTCTCCAGAGGAGTTGGGGATAAAAGGGGATCTGTACTTGGCAAGTGGAGTACCACTGCATAGGAGAGGAATACCCAGGGCTTTACATTGACATAAGGGAACCCATGGAGGACAGTCTAAACCACTCCAACAGAGTACACCAGTAATAGGGGAAACTACTAATTCAGGTGCACGGTTAGGTATTAGATGTTTCAAGTGTAACCAAAGGGGACACATAGCATTCAAATGTCCATCGAGGCAAGGTGAGAAACAAAAGCTGTGGGAGCCAGCAAGTGGAGATGCCAAACTGATAGTGGTAAGGTCTTTAGAAACAAAATCATCACCAAAATTCATATCCAATCTTAGTAGATGGTAAATAGGTAACTGCTAAGAGGGACACAGCTTCTGATATAACCATTGTGAGGCCTGCAGTGGTTACAGGAGAGCAGTACTTGCTTGGGCAGTCCACTTCAGTCAGAGGATTGGGAGTGACCCCATTCCAAATACCTTTGGCTAGGGTTCATCTTGACTGGGAGGGTGGAAGTGGAAGCAAGCAAGTAGGTGTGTTCAAGGATAATCCTGCAGATGTCCTGGTAGGAAATTACTTTGATGATGCCATACCTTGTGTACATGCAGTGACACAGTCAGGCTTGGAGAAAGGCAAGTAGTTCCAGTAGTCTGGGAGAGACCCAGAAAGATCTCATACCTGAAGCTGGGACTAGCGTGGTGGCTGTTTCAGAGAAGGTGCTGTCTGGTAGCAGCAAGTCTGAATGTGAGCCACAGCTGCTGGTGGGTACAGATACTGATATTTCTTTGGACATGGTGGCTGCGAGGACAAGGTGAGTGGTGGTACTCAGAGTAACAGCAAGGAACTGCTGGCAGAAGTGACTAGGCTTCCTGTGGAAGGGGAGGCGGGGAAGATCATGAAGGTAGAGTTAAGACCGGCTCAACTTATGGATCCTATATTACCAAGCTTGAGGGCGATGGCTAAAGAGGTGCCTGAGACTCAAGGAAGAGGGCAGTCTGTATAATGGAAAAATGATTTGTTGGATAGAGAATGGACTCCCGGAGGTGGGCTAGAAGGTGAAGTGATATGGCAGTTGGTAGTGCCTAGAGCTTACCATCTGCAACTCTTAGCCATAGCGCATGACATTTCTTTCTCAGGTCATATGGGCATTAGACGTATTATGAGACATTTTATGCAAAATTTCTATTGGCCTGAGATTGTGAAGGATTTGGTAGGATATTGTAGGACTTGTGAACAGTGTCAAAAAGTTGGTAAAGCAGGGGACAAGGCTAAGGCTCCACTAATGCCTTTGGCTGTTTCTGAAGAGGCATTTCAGAGAGTGGCCTTAGATATTGTTGAACCCCTGAGTATTCCAAGTTCTACAAGAAAGAAATACTTCTTGGTGGTAGTAGACTATGCTACCAGATATCCTGAGGAAATGGCTCTGTCTATTGAGGCAGAGGAGGTGGAGAAAAAGGGAGTGGGATAAGTATTTGCCCCATCTGTTATTTGCATACAGGGAAGTACCACAGGAATTTACAGGTTTTCACCCTTTGAGTTGTTATATGGCATAGGTGAGGCGGCCTTTAGATTTAATTTGAGATGCATGGGAAGGTGAGAGTGAATCCCACAAAGAGTCTGTTGTAGCTTATGTTCTTAACTTTCAGACAAGACTTAAGGAGCTCTTGGGCTTAGCTCAAGAGAACCTAACAGTGGCTCAACAACAAAAGAAGGTGTGGTATGACAGGAATGCTCGGACCCAAGAGTATGCTGAGGGACAGAATGTGATGGTACTTGTTCCTGTTGGACATAACAAGTTACAAGCAACTTGGGAAGGACCCTTTAAGGTGGTGAGGAAAATCAGTGATGTGAACTACATGGTAAATTTGGTAGATAGGAGACAAGGTCGCAACATGTACCATGTGAATATGATGAAACCTTATCCATGATAGGGAGGCCCTAGTATTGAGCATTCATAGTGGATGGCAGGAAGAGTCTGAAAGGGATATGATAACTGATCTTTTGGGTGAGGCTAGGATTGATACCTCACAGGGAAGCCGAATGTACTGACTTGGTGCAGCACCATGTAGACACAGGACTCCAAAAAAATATTAAGCATGTTCCTTATAGAGAACCTGAGAGAGTAAAGCAGACTCTGAAAGAAGAAATAAGGGAAATGCTAGAACTGGGGATAATTCTAGAGTCTAACAGTTTTTGGGCTTCCCCAGTAGTGCTAATGCCAAAGAAGGATGGTATGAGATGGAATCTAGGACTGCAGGTATATGACATGACCATACAACATTACAGTGGGGTTAATAATGCAAATGCGGATGGATTGCCCAGGAGTGGAGTGGATTGATATTCCCAGACTTTTTTCAAGCGTCAGTTTTCAAGGGTCACTTGTAAAAACATGCTTGAGTCATAAGGCGGGGGGGATTGTGAAGAAACTGAAAACACAGTCATCTTTGTTGGCATGTCTGGCAGGACATTTGTGCATATTCTCAAATTAACTTGCATTGTATGCCAGCATGACTGATTGTGAAAATGTAAATGAGTTTTAAAATGTTGAGTATTTTCCTGTTTAAATGGAATGTTTAAAGACTCTGTCACTGCTTTGATACAGTTCTAACTGCGCATGTCTGAGAGGGACATTCTAAAGTACAAACTGTGGAGAATCTGCTGAGCAATGAGTGATGTCATTGGAATGTTCCTTGTTGCTAAGAGATTATTTAAACAGTTGATTGACAGAAAAATAATCTTTTTTTCAGCTGACTATTATATTTTGAGATTAGACAGTTGAGACTGAGAAGTTGTGCAGTTAGTCAAGTACTGAGTAGTTTGTCAAGTAGTGAGCAGTTAGTCAAGTTCGTCAAGTACTGAGCAGTCAGTGAACACCAAGAAAAAAGAACTCATCAAAAAAACTGTAAGCTTGCCTTGGCATTGCTATTATATCTTAGAGTAGATCAGGGACAGTATTCTTTAGTTAGATCAAGAAAATTTAGTTAAGATAATTTTTTTCTTGAATAATGGACTCCTATCCTGTAGTATGATTTCACATCTCTGGTGATTGAATTCAAGTGTTTATTTAAAGCTACACCACATATAAATGTAAGCCATAAATAAAATACATGTAAAATGCATATAATACTTAAGTTTAAATACATTATACTTATAAAGCAAATGTATACATATAAAATAAATAAATAGAAAATGTGCTAATGAAATTACACACATATATGTATATATACAGTTATATATTTTTTATATATATTTGACAGGGTGCCCAACATATCTAAAAATCCTATTCTTTAGAACTGGTTTTATACTTTTATATTATTTATTTTATGCTTTAAATGCTAGAATTAAGGCATTAATTGCATGATTGAGACTGGATTTTTATGGGGTGTCTTGTTTTAAATGTAAAGTACTGTTTGAATTCTGTGTCTGAGGAAACGGCTTGGATTGCTGTGAAAGCGCTAACACATTACAAAGTATTTTTATGTTACCTTCCGACTTTGTTTTGCAGTGCTTGTTATTTTGGAGTTACTTCTGTTTAAATGACAGTCTCATATTGGAGTCAGCAGTGAGGATTGAAGCTCCTTAGTTACTAACCCAGGATAATAATGGAAGTCATTTAATTGGGAGCAGTGTGATGAGATATTGGCCATTTCAGAAATGCGATAAACTATATTAATACAGTTATACAATTCTCAAGGCACCATAATAAACTATTCACAATTTCACAAACAATAGCAAATACAAATAGGATAAGAACAACAAGTATGGCTGCAGCTCCATGCTTAAATGGATAATTGCTTGCTATAGTATAAACAAACAGCTTACAAATAATTATATTTAGAAAAAAGAGAGAAATAGCTAATAGCCAGATACAAGCTTCCTCAATTAAAGCTCCAGTTAGAAAGAATAATACAATATATATGCAAAGCAATATAGACAGGCAGGAAAGGACATAACCAGATCCTATGGAAAGAATCACAAAGGGAGTAAAGTCAACCATGGCAGTGATAAATGCATTCCATTTATTAACTTTTCCACTGCCAACCAACATAAAAAGATTGATGGAAACAGAAACTGCTCCTAAAACCACCAAATTACTAAAAGTAATAATGTCACTTTGAAGTGCCATAAAAGCAGTTATTATAAATATGTGATATGATACAAATGTGTGATACAAAGCTTTGAACTTAATTACTTTTCCTGCTACGATGATCAAGACTATAACGTTTTCAGGCATTTGTATGATAGAAAGCACCAGATTACCCTTAGATGCACAAAGAAGCAGTACAGCCGCAATAGTGATAAAAATGTCATGTGGTAGAAGTGAAGTTACAACCCAAAGCCCAATCTCCAAGCAGAAGGTATCAAAATATATGACGTGTTTGTCAGTGCTATTGGAACAGTTGTCCATAAATATCATAGTATCTCCCCCTAGCATGTTCTGCAAGTCTGACAGAGTGACTTCTTCAATACTGCCAGTTGCTTTAACCATGTAAGCAAATGTAGAATCATAGCCATCAAAGTCAGAGAAGCAACCAGCAATCCAGATCTGTTTGACTGCTGTAATGTCATTGCTTCTAGAGTCATACTTCTGAAGGATCGGACCTGTAACTAAGAACACACGATTTCCCTTTGATTGTTTTTCAATTCTGTCTTTGATATGCCTTTGAGTTTTAAAGTACCACTTTTCCTTCAGTGACTCAGTCACCGGAATGGTCAGTGTGAGTCCATAAAAGTGGAATGGAATGCCCCGTACATTGTTGTAGTGTTGTGTTTCATGTTTGCTGTCCTTGAGCTCATAAAGTGTTTGTGGTTCCACCATTCCATTTTCTTGTTTGCTGTATATAGGGAACATGAATTCTTTATTGCTGTCCTAAAATCAAAAGAAACAATAGTATGAAAATACTCCATTTCAAAAGAAATCTTTATTCCTGTAATTGACATAATATTGAGAGGTATTTGAGTTTCTACAAGATAAAGTACAGTTGTCTAAATTCTTACCATAAAAGTAGATGTCCTTCTCTTCACTGTTACAATTTTCTTCAGCTTAGAGATTTCCTGCCAAGGATATCCCAATCATCTAGCCAATATACCAAAGCCTTTAGATCTTGTATGCATTGAAGGTTACAAATAAGGTCCCCACACAGAATGTAGGGCATAAAGGTGACATACAGGCACATTTGCTTAGAAGTGAATTACACCAGTAAAGAACAGTCTCCATAAGATAAAAAAAGACTGTGCACATCCAAAGGGAGGAACCACAGATGGAAAAGGGGGGGCCCTTTTCCAGGAGAGGAACCAAATCAAAACCCAAAGAGAAAAAGGGGGTGAAGGGAAGGACCAAATACTGCAACAGTGAAGAAAAAGGACATATGATCCTATACGTCACTGACCCTCTTCAAGTGTAACCTTGATGAGTGGATAGGCAAACACAAATTTGTCCCAGCGGTTTCACCTGTGTCCCTTATTGACAGGGGTGACAGGTGCTGATTATGGTTTCTTTTTTGGGGATACATTCTTGGCTAGGCTTGTATGGGCCCCATTGCCATTAGCCTAGTAACCCCCTATGATCTCCTATGATCCTATATACTGCTATGGTAAGATTTTACATAACTGTACTGTGTCCTTTTATATCATTGTTGCAGTATTCACCTTAGGAAGAGTATAAGAGCTCAAGAAAAGGAGTGGGATGAGGAAGGCTGGGAAGAGCCTTCAACAAACACCATGTAGGATGGTCCTAACAAAACCAGTTCTGATCCTAGAAACCAAATCCAGTTTGCAATGGTTACTAAAAATATGTACCGAAGACCAAGTAGCAGCTTTAAGGATGGAACTGGAGTCCAACCCCTGGAAGAAAGCAACAGAACAGGGAACAGCCCTAGTGGAGCAACTTCTAACAGAAGTAGACAGACACTTGCCATGAAAAAAGTATAACAAAATCAAATGGCCTTGGATATCCAGGAGGAGTTGGTTTGCTTGGAAACAGCTAAACACAAAGTCCTGGGATGAAAAGAAATGAAAATATGGTCAGATTTATGAATGGTCTTAGTTCTAGCCAAATAATACCTGAGCTGTCTGTGCAAATCTAAGGTATGCAGGACCCTTTCACTAGCAGACAGAGGAGAAGGAAAAAAGGAAGGGAGTTATACTGCCTGATTCAAGGACAACTCATTAACAACCTTAGGCTTAAAAGAAGGATTAGTATGAAAAGATGGGTCTAGATCAGTTCATCGAAGATTCACTTCAGTGAACCTGACGTCATTGACCCCAAATCATCGAACTTCACTTCTGCAAATGTTCATATCCACAAAATATTTAAATAGGGAAAGGAAGCAGTCGATCAACAGCACAACTTTGCCCTTTTCCCCACCATAGTGTGATCTTGGAGTTGGTATATATAGTTAGTGAAAGGGTGGGGGGGGGCACAGCCACCCACTTTGGAGGGTTTGAAATAATACAGTGTGTGTTCCAGTGTGGTGCTGGCCAAGTGCTTCCTTTCCCTGGTGAAATCCTTTTTCGATGTGAACATTCACAGAAGTGAAGTTTGGTGGTTTGAGGTCAATGAAACAGGTTCACTGAAGTGAATCGTCGATGAACTGATATAGACTCTGAAGAGGCACCCTGTCCCTGTGAAAAATAAAACATGGATGAATGGCTATAAGGGCCTGAAACTCAGAAAACCTCCAAGCATGAGTAAGAGCAAGCAAAAAGACAGCCTTACAGGTACAGTGTTGCAGGGAAGCTGAACCTGCAGGCTCAAAAAGAGCTGGAATCAATTTTTCCATAACAAAATTAAGGTCCCATAGAAGAGGAATATGCTTCCTTGGGGTTGAAGATGCAGGACAACTTTAAGAAATTGTTTGACCTAAAATGAGAAGCCAAAGGAGGATACAAGGGCAGACACTCAGAAATAACAGACAAATAGGCCTTCACAGAAGAGTAAGCCAAGCCAGACTGGAGCAACTCACACAAAAAGGAGAGAACCAGAGGGACCCCCATTGAAAAAGGACCCTGGCTATAAGCATGGCACCAGACAGAAAATTTTTTCATAGGTTCATAGGTTGGTACTAGGCTATCTGCCCTAGGGCCTATACAAGCCTAGCCATAACAATTCCTTGGCTATTTCTTCCCACACTATTTACTTCCCTGGACCCCTGTCTAGCAGGATGACTAACATGATCCCCGGGGTGAATTTCCTTTCTCCCATCCAATCATCAAGGTTCCTTTTGAAGAGGGCCAAAGAGGCATTCTGCTTGACATGTATGGGCAGTCTATTCCAGAGTCTGGGAGTCTCTGGGTCAGGAACCTATACCTCTAGCATGTTTTGTTTATTGTGATAACAAGGTTTAGATCCCTGGAGCATGTGGCTCTGAGGGATTGGGATTTCTTTAAGTGTAGCATGTCCAACAGCTCTGGGCTTGACATGGCCTTGTATATTAAGCAGAGATCGCCTCTGAGTAGACGATATGTGACAGAGTATAGCTGGAGTTTTTTAAGGCTGTCAGAGTACGGCATCTGCTTTAGGCCTGTGATTCTTTTAGTGAGGTATTTCTGCGGCCTTTCCAGTTGTTGCAGATGTCTTGAGAGGTACATACCAAATGGGGCGTTGTATTCTATAATGGGTCTAATGAGGGATGAGTACAGTGGGACAATGACCTCCTTTTTTCTGGATGAAAAGCCCTTAGTGATGAGGTGTGCCAAATAGAAGGATTTCTGACTGTTGTGGCAATGTGGTTATCGAAGGTGAGACCACTGTCCACCTGTGTCCCTAAGTCTCTTATCACACTTTCGGTGTTTAGTGTACTGCCACCTATGTGGTAATTCATGGGTACATGTTTTTTCCCAAAGGGATAACTATGCATTTCTTGGCAATGAGCTTGAGCCCATGGCTATGGCACCAAGCATCTGTTTCTGTAAGCCCCTTTTGTAGAGTATCCACATCATTGGGGATTCAGTAATGGCTCTCAGTTTGCAGAGATCTGTGAACTTTGTTGGGATCAGTATATTTAATGCCATTCTGTTGTAGCTCAGAGCAGATCTGAGCATTGACATTTAGATTCTTGACATAGTTATAGAATGTCTTGTGGTTCCCTTTGGAATCTTTGGCAATTTTATTTTTGTAACTAGCTTTGGAGGATTTTATGATGGATCTCAACTTCTTACTGAGGCTGGTAAGGGAGTTTTTTGCATCCTGGGATTTTCCTCTTTTCTGCAACAGTTTTTTCTTTTTGTTGTAAAGTTTGTTTATGGCAGGGGACCACCAGATTAGCTTCCTTTTTTTGCAGGAGAGCATCTTGGTTCTGTTTGTGATGGCACAATTCATGCATGAGTGGAAGTGCTCATACAGTGCCTTAGTGTAGGATTCAGCAGTTGAACTTTCAGTTCCTGTCTGCATGGGTGTCATGAAGCTTGTCACTTCTGACTTGAGTAGCATGAAGTTGGCTTTGGAGGCATTTTTTATGGAGGTTTCCTTACTAGGAGGTAGCGGTGGGATGTGGATGCTAAGGGTGATTAGCTTATGGTCAGACCTGACCAATGATGGGGTGACCATAGGTGTGGAGCATTGATTTCCCATGTTGGTAATGACTAGGTCTAGGATATTGGAGCCCCTGGTGGGACTATGGATTAATTGATCCAGGGCTTTGGAATTTATGAATTCCAAGAACTGTTGGGCAAAGTTGTTGGTACATGAGTAGTTTTTTTTTGGACATATAAGACTTTCTGGTTGCCACTTTTCTTCCCTCCTGTAAAACCATGAGCAACTCCTCAGAAAAGAGGTGCCTACAAGGGATCAAAACTGTAGCACCAACAATGCCAGCTGAAGAGTGGACAAGTGAGGATGGAAAGGTGACCCCTTGTCCCATGTGAAGAGTTCCAAATGGTGAGGTAACTTGTGATGATTTCTCCTGACCAAATGCATTAAGAGGGAGAACCAGTACTGTCTTAGCCAAAAGGGAGTCACTACCAAGATTTTTGGGGAGTCCAGCTGAATCTTCTGCAAGACTCTTGGAAGAAGAGAAGAGAAGGCAAAGAGAAAATACCCTTCCAAGGAAAAGAAAGGACATCTGTCTCCCATGCCAGATGGCAAGGCACTCTGGAACAGAAAAGAGGGAGCTGCCTGTTCAGATGTGAGGCAAAAAGATCTGCCTAAGGAATATCCTACAATGGACTATGTCCAGAAACACATCTCTGTGAAGCATTCATTTGTGAGCTTATGGTTTGCACCTGCTCAAAGAGTCTGCCATTAGATTGTGCTCTGAAGACGTATGCGCTACCTGAAGAGTTAATTGATGACTGATAGCCAGATCCCAGGCCTGAAGAGCCAGCCTAAAAAGAAGGCAAGAATTTCTGTCCCTCTGCTTGTTGACATACCACATCACCGTAGTTTTGTCTGTGTAAACCTTCTGAAAGCCTGTACAGATCATAGGGTGAAAAGTCTGAAGGGCCAGAATCAGAGCTCTCATCTCTTTGATGATATGGTCTGACTTCTGATGGGGTGAGAGGCAAATAACTTGAACTTTCAGGTGACCACAAGAAGCCCCCCACCCAATGTCTTAGGCATCAGTAAACAGTTCTTAAGAAAGAACCTGAGGCTGAAAAGGCAGACTTGGGTTGATGTTAAGTTGCTGAATCCACCACTCTAATTCCTACTTGAGGCAAGGAAGGAGAGGCACTAAATCCAGACAATGGCAATGCTGAAGTCAAACTGACTTGAGGTACCACTGAAGCTTCAGCATATACAATCTGGTAAGAAGAAGCATTGGAACAGAAGGGGCCATGAATCCTATAGCCTGAAGAAACTGTCTGGCAGGGATGGCAGGCAGAGGAAGAAGAAACTGAAAGTAAGCTGTCAAGGACAAAACCTTTGGAGGAGGAAGTGAAGCTAACATTGACACTGTCTGAATTCTGCTGCCCAGATACATATAATCCTAAGACGGAGTCAGAAAAAGTTTTGGAAGTTGACAGTGAACCATAGACATTGAAGGAGAGATATGGTGATCTCCAGAGCATGCAGCATGGGAGAATGTGTCTAAATCAACAGGTCATCTAAACATAGACAAATCTGAATGCCTTGGAGCCTGCAAAAGGCAATTACAGGAGCTAGGCATTTTGAGAATACCCTTGGGGCACTAAGGAGGCCAAAGGGTAAAGTAGAGAACAGAAAATGAGAGGAAGAAACAGAAAAAAATTCCTGAATAGAGGGTGAATACGAATATGAAGATAAGCATATTTCAGATTCTAGAATACCAGATAAGCCTGGGGCAGCAACAGAGGAAACAGGGTTTGAAGAGAAAGCATCCAAAAAGAAGGAACCTTGAGGAAGGTGTAGAGCAGGGAGAGATCCAGAATAGGCCTCCAAGTACCCTTCTTTTGAGGAACCAGGAACATTCTGGAGTAAAATTCCTTTCCCATTTAGGAAGGAGGAACAGACTGAACAGTTCCCTGGTCCACCAGGGAACTCAGAACCTCTGAGAAATGAGGACGCTGCTTTTGAGGAGTTTGAGGCATCCCTGAAAAAGGAGGGAGAGACTTCCATATCATGAAGTAACCTTGGCAGATGATGGGCAGAATCCAAGAATCTGAGGTGATGAGCTGCCAGTTTAGAAGACAGAGGGATAGCTGGCATTTACAGCTCTAGCCTTTGTTTTATCTTCATTAATTTTATATCCCTCCAAAAAAAGAAAAAGAAAAACAGAACTGTCTCAGAATGCTCCACAACACTGAGATGTATTTTTTAGTTCCAACAGGTACTAAATAATATCATCTGCAAATAAAGCAAACTTTTCTTGAACACCATAATAATTATATCCTTGAATTTCTGAGGCCCTTATTTTCTTTGCCAATAGTTCTAAATTTAGTGCAAATAACAAAAGGGAAACAGGACCCTTGTTTGAATCTTCTGGTCAGACCCAACTTATCAATATGCCTAAATCATTGTGCCAAAAGTTTTGTGCTCTGGATTTATTATCAAAAATGGTTGCTTAACAGCAATCTTTCTAAACTAATGCACATTATCCAGGCCCATATATTTTCTTTAGTACTCTGCATCCTCATGTTTTGAAAGTTTCCCTAATTCTATAATACTTTAATCTTTGTCAGCCCCTCTAAATAATTTTTGTTACTTCTTAACCAGATCTCTTTTTCTTTTGTTTTTACTATATTTTTAAACTTCACTTTCATTTTATCCCAATTACTAGCTATAACATCTGGAGTACTTTCTATATTCCTTAATAACTCCTGAATAATTTCCACAAGATTTTTTATTTTAATAAAAGCTCTAAAAAAACGCTCCCTATAACACCTCCCATAACCTGTTAATTTAATTCAAGCACACATAACTATTTACATCTTCAAATAATGAAGTTTAACCATCCTAATAGGAATATATGTCCCAGATAAACAGCTGCTAATACAAGCCTTAATTAACCTGAAATTGAGGTTACCCATGCTATTGAATATGATTCTACTTACACTAATTAGTGTCTGTTCCTTTTTTATCTTCATTTCCTTCCCAGATGTGAAAACAACTTGTATGCTTTCAGAAAACATTAACTTTTACCCTTGAAAAAAACAGTGTTTTGGCATTTTATTACCCTGTTATCTGCTTGTATCTATGGAAGTGTAAGAGAAAAGAAAATGTAGCTCTCTGCTACAACATGAAAGACAGGCTGAGACATTTATTGCTAAACAAAAACTTTTCATTTTATTTGATGTTCTCTTATTTACTTGTTTGCACTTAAAATGTGTTATTAGATTAAGCCAAGGGTCTTAATTCAGACGTTCACTTATGCAAAAATAATAGAAAACATATCAGCTTTACATATATTATGACCTGTGTAATTTTGCACCCTATCCCCACCTCAGCAACCCAAGATTGCAGCCTAACTTAAACATGCTTTTGTCTATCTTTTCTTCTGTTTTGCATGGTAATCCCTACATTTCTTAATACTAAAACAAGAAAGAAAAAGAAAATAAAGGAAAAAGATGAGGAAGAAAAAGGCATCTGTTTATTTTAGTAACTTTACCACATATAAGAACAACTAAAATACTTTACTGTATGAAATGCAATTGATATTGTAAAATGTTTCATAGAAATACTCTTAAGAACAGAAATTGTCATTTATAGTTGCCAGTTTCCTTCCTCTTCCCACCCCTTCAGTGCCCTGCAAAACACTAATGACATGAAGTGAGGAAAATGCTTTTCAGTTACCCAATAATTTAACAAAGTCAACAAAAGTCCACTCTTTCCACTTTTTCATATACAGCTGTATTTCACAAATGTGATTGATGCTTTGCCATCTCACATTTTTTCACTAATTTCTGTGTTGCTGGTCTTCTTCCTCTTCATCTCCATCTCTGTACTTCAGCTTCCAGTTAAATTCCAAGGTACTCCTTATTCTTCTCATCACCACCTGTGCTTTTCTCTGTCTCTCAAGCATTTTCCTTTGGAACAGTGAAACAGATATCACCAGCAAAGTCTCTCTGTGCTTTATTATCAGAAGAATGAGAAGCAGAGTCCCCTTCTGCTTGATGGCTCACTTTTTGTTCGACAAACTTTTGTATTTCCTCCTAACCCTGTTTTGCATCAAAATGCCTCAAGGCAAAACTATTCTGAAGACAACTGGATACAGCAGCTTGAATTTCATACCTGCCTCTTGACATTCACTTATTACTGGAATAAATGTGTTTCTCTTCTGCTTAGTGTACAGTAAATCTTTTTCCACAAACACTCACCTGTGTCCAATCTTTAATTTTTTTGCCCTTTTGCTACAGATTTTTCAGGCTCAACTCTTTATGCTGGTAGGTTTGCATGCTTACTAATACAGCCCTGGCTGCTTTCTCATGGCCAGATTTGGAGCATGCGCCTGCTGTGCCCCTTCAATTAACAGTTCTTACTGTGGAATGCTAGTCCAGTTGCTATATATTTTTTTTTGCCATCATGAAATTAATACAGTCTGTCCTAGTTTCTCTGGTACAGATGAAAAATCACAGATTGTTCCTGTGTCTTTTGTCCTCTACCACCATTTTTGAAACATCTCTTCTTAAGCAGTCTCATACTCAGCCAGCCATTTGTACACTTTGACCTCTGATATTTTCATTTTTATCAGCTCATCTGTTTAAAGCTTCTTCCATTTTTTCAAGTGTTTTGTTATACAAGTTGATATACTTCTTCTATGTTTTGTTTATTTTAATCAGCTCTGAGCACATTTAACTTATTTTTTCCTCTAGATTACTAGAAGCCATGTCTTGCACCAAAGCTGGAGCTTGAAATCTTTTTGCTAACAGCTAGAGGATTTTTCTCAGTGAGTGTTTTGTCTCTACCTTTTCTAGTTGATTTTTTACAGGTTCTCTTCTTTACAGGCATCCTGGCAGTGTACTTTCAATCCATTTACTAAAAGTGACAAAGTTCCTGGCCCTTGTGTTTCAGTTTCTTTTTTCACACTGGGAGAGCTGTTGATCAGTGTGCAGCCGTCTTGAAAATCTCACTTAGTGAACACTGTTGATGCAGTGGATAGTCCAAATGGCAAAGCATTTAACTAATAAAGTGATACAAGCACATACATCTTAAGAAACACCTGAAGTCTGAATGAAAAGAAATGACATGATAAGCATCTTTTAAATGTTCCCCGGGATTCAATAATGGTGAAATGCCATGTCTGAATAGTGCAGCAGCTGCTGCATGGAATATGGCCACCCAGCGATCCAGTAAACAAGGCTAGGGGAGTGCATGAACCTGCTAACACTATTCTGCCATGGACATGACTGGATTTTGTTAATTACCTCATTTGCTGGTGAAAACCATGCAAATGAGGTCAATTAGCGATCCAGTAAGCAGGCAGGCATCTGTGGCAGAATAGTGTAGCTTGCAGAAATGTACTCAGTTACTCACCATGTACATTTCTGCAAAAATCAAAACGGGGAATAACAGCATGAACAAAAGCATGTATTCTATTCCTTAGGCATGCCATTGCCAAAAATATGGCCATTGGCATGGAAAAGGATTGCAAATTTATAAAAATAAAACTGCTTTTTTTATGGCCGATTTTGGCCATTAAGCATAGTGCAGCAGTGCACAAATGAGAGGGTGCAGAAAATAAAAAAAAAGAAAAAGGGAAAAGACATTTAGGTTCATAGGTTCATAGGTTCATACTAGGCTATCTGCCCAAGGGCATTTATAAGCCTAGCCCATAGTTATGTGGCTTTCGCCACCCCTTTAGTTTGAATAAAAACTATGCCTATCATTTTTCTGTGCCTCTGTCAAGCAGTGACACTGAAGTAATCCCTGGGGTATATCTGCGATCTCCCATCCATTGGTCAAGATTCCTCTTGAACAAGGCCAGCGAGGTGCTCTGCCTCACATGTACCGGGATTTTGTTCCACAGCATAGGGAGTCTCTGGGTGATGAATCTGTCCCTCCAGCACGTTCTATTTATAACCGTGTCAAGGTTTAAGTCTCCCGCCCTTGTGGTTCCTAGGGATCTAGATTTTTTGAGGTGAAGCATATTCATCAAATCTGGGTTTGACATGGCCTTATATGTCAGGCACAGGTCACCTCTGAGCAAGCGGTATGAGACTGAATAAAGCTGGAGTTCTTTCAGTCGGGCAGCATAAGACATATTTTTGAGACCCTTTATCCTTTTGGTGAGGAACGTTTGGGGCCTTTCAAGCTGCATCAGGTGTCTGGTCAGATACATTCCGAACGGGGCATTGTACTCAATCATAGGTCTAATGAGTGATGAGTACAGGGGGACGATGACCTCCCTTGATCTAGATGTGAATCCCTTCATGATCAGGTGGGCGATATAGAAGGTTTTCCTAACTACTTTAGCAACATGAGTGTCAAACGAAAGACTACTGTCAACTTGGGTCCCCAGATCCCTGATGACTTTTTCTGTGCTCAGTGGATTGTCACCTATATGGTAGCTAGGGTAACCTTGTTTTTCCCGAAGGGTATGACTATGCATTTTTTGGCGTTTAACTTAAGGCCATGGCTCTGGCACCAGTTATCCGTTTCTGTGAGGCCCTTCTGGAGGATATCTGTGTCAGATGTGTTTTCGACTATGGCGCCCAGTTTGCAGTCATCTGCAAACTTTGTCAGCCATAACCCTCCTGTGTTTGCTTGTACTTCAGAAAAGTAGATGCCGAACAAGAGTGGACCCAGGACTGAGCCCTGTGGGACACCACTTGTGACAGGCTTTGAGTCTGACATGGCTCCAGCAACTCTGACCCTGTGGGTTCTGTCGCTTAGCCAGTTTGCAACCCATCTTGTGATGTATGGGTTTACATTCAAGCTGATGAGTTTTTCGATGATACCTGAGTGGGGTATTGTGTCAAGGCCTTTGCCAGGTCGAGGTAGGCTGTATGGACTGCCTTTCCCTCATCAATGGCCTTGGTGACTGTCTCGAAAAAGTCAACCAAGTTTAAGAGGCAGGATCTGCCTTTGACAAAGCCAAACTGGGTTGGATCCAAAGTCTGCAAGTTCCCTATGTCTTTATTTATGAGTTCCATTATGATCCTCTCCATGGCTTTGCAGATAAGGCTTGTCAAGCTAATGGGGCGGTAATTTCCAGGGTCTGTGGAGGCACCGCCTTATGAAGTGGGACCACAGTCGCCGTGCGCCACTCCTTGGGTATGTATCCTGAGGTGAGGCTAAGATTAAACAGCTGTCCTAACTGTGGGTTTAATTCCTCGTTGAGTTCATGAAGCACACAGCCGGGACACCATCCGTCCCATGGATGCTGTGTTTTTGCCTTAGTGAGGGCAGTTCTCACCTGCGCGTTGGAGATGTTTGGGGGCCTACCATACTCTGGAATAGATACCTCTCCGTTTGGGGAGAAGTTTGCACTGAACCTGTCAGCCAGTATGTTAGCAATGTGTGTAGGTTCAGTAATTTTCACATCATTTTGAACTAATTCTGAGCATATCTGGGAGTTTCCTCCTAGGTTTCTAACATAGCTAAAGAAGGCCTTATGATTGTCTTTAGAGTCCTTGGCGATTTTTCTCTCAAAATTTGCCTTTGATGATTTTATGAGAGCTCTTAGTTTTTTACTTATAATGATCAAAGGTGTCTTACCTTTCAAGGATTTTGCTCTATCTTGTAGTAGCTTCCTCCTTTTGTTGTAGAGCTTGTTTATGGCTGGGGTCCACCAGACTGGACGCTTGCCTTTGGTACAGAGAGTCTTAGTTTTGTTTGGGATTGCCTGATCCATGCAGTCCTGTAGGTGCTGGTAGAAGGCATTTGTAAGTGATTCAGCGGTTTGAGTAATGTTTACCACTGGCTCAGGGGCCTTAAAGGAGACCACACTAGTTTTTAGAAGTGTGAAATCGGCTTTTGAGAAGTTTTTCACTGTGGTCTTTTTGTTTCAGGTGGGGGCGGGATGAGGACCTCCAGCGAGATTAGTTTATGATCTGATCTCACCAGTGAGGGTATACTTCCGGTGTTGAACATTTTGATCCCATGTTCGTGATGATGAGATCAAGTATGTTTTCACCTCTTGTGGGGATGGTGACTAGTTGTTCCATGGCATTTGAGTTTATGAACTCCAGGAATCTTTGGGTTAGAGTGTTCGGGCTTGAGTAGTGTTCCCAGTCTATATTAGGGTAGTTGAAGTCACCTAGTATGATGGTGTTTGGAGATACATTTATCCCTCCAATGTTTTCAGGAAGGCCATGTGAGGTTCCTGAGTTTGAGAGGGTGGCCTGTAACATGCTACAAATTGCAGAGCAGTCTTGCCTATGGTTAATTGCACCTGGATGGTCTCCGATGCATCGTGCATTGCCACCAACCTTGAGGTGTGGGTGTCCTTTATGAATATGGACACCCCCCCTCCTTTCTTGGTGTTGTCCGGATTTTGGGGCCGGAACGCATGATATGAGGTGAAACCTGTTAGTGCTGGGGTGCTCTCAGGAGCCCTGAACCAGGTTTCTGTCACAGCACAGACATCGATGTTCTCCATATTGAGAAGGGCCTCGAGTGCGTGCATCTTGAGATTGAGACTTCTGGCATTGAGCAGCATTACCCTTAGTTTTTTCCTTTTTGGTGTTCTAGGGTGGTAGGTTTAGAATTTGAGCCTTGCCTAAAAAGGCACTATGGGGTGGCAAGAGCCTTTGCCAATATCCGGAAGCCCAGGGGTGACAGGTGCAAGCCGTCCCTTGCGAAGCAGCGTGGCTTGTCCAGCATGTCATCCCAGGCAGACAGACATTGATCCCCTTTGAATGACACCAGAATTTAAGCCAATTATTAAAGCTGATCATCTTATCACTGTATTGTGGCATCATTCTAGGTGAAGGTAGGATACTGCTCAAGGTCAGTGTCATACCTGCCTGGGCTACATAATCAGAGAGCTCCTCAACGTCCCTTTTCATGTAGTCCAAGGAGGTACGTCTCAGGTCGTTGACACCAGCGTGGACAATGACTGAGTCGTACTTGTACCTGCTGTTGAGAGACCTGAGTGCTTGCGTTATGTGGCGGATTCTAGCGCCTGACAGGCAGCTTACTGTGACCTTCTCCTTACTCAGTCTGGTGAGCGTGACGTCAGTGTGTCTGACTATGGAATCACCAATGACAAGTGTGTCTGGCATTTTGTTTGGCCTTAAGGGCTGTGACTGTTTGACACTCTGACTGTGTGGTCTATGTGTTGCATGTGTTGGGTCGTGAGGTGGTAGTTGTTTGGGTGTCTGCTTTGGTGGCCTCTGCTGTTTTGGTAAATTTTTGATCAGAGCCTCCGAGTATGTCTTTGTGTGAGTATGTGTATGATTTGAAGTTGTGATGGTACCATGTGTGACTGGGTATGTATTGTGTGTGGTTACCTTCTCCTCCTGTCTGGTCTTGCCAGTCCTATGTTGAGAGAGCTCAGCCTCCAGTTTGGCCGTATAGTTGCATCTCTCGCATGTATTTGTGTTTTGTGGGAGAAGGAGAGGATTGTTCAGTGTACATGAGGCAATTGTAACATTGCCTCAATATTCCCAGGTTCACCAGTTGAGCTGGAGAGGACACTAGCAACTGATCCTCGACATACTAGAAGTAGTAGATAAAGAACTTTCAAAGGACTCGGGAAGTGGGTTTTAGGCTGGTGGGGTACTATCTATAATAAGAGTGCTTTATCAAGGTGCAAGTACTGTAGGAGTAAGTGCTAGGCTTTACAGATAGAGAAATAGTCTACTTGGGAATCAAGTAGAGATGAACTTTTCAGTTATAGGATATGCTGGTTAGATCAGCAGTACAGTTTAGCGTGTTTTATAGCAGCGGGCTGAAGGGAGCTAGGAATTGGCCCAAAACGACCAATGGACTACTAGTTTCTGGCTGAAACTTCACCAAATCGGACAAAAAGGCCGCTCAGTGCTTCCCACTCCCACTGGTAAGCAAAGAAACTTCCCTCCTTCCTAATAAGGCAATGGATCAGTAACATGAACTAAAAACAAAGCCCAGGGATCAGCAACTCTGAAACTGGACTACTCTAGTTCAGTAAAGTGGGAAAACAAGAGATTTTTTTGTTTTATAACAGAGATAAGGAAAAAAACAGACAGTAAATGCTATAAATGCTGTAAATCGGCTAGCGCACTTTAGTGTGTAGCCTACAGAAACAATTTGCAACAATTAGTAACTTAAAGTGCAATAAACAGTGTAAACTGCAGAAATCACTTAAAGTAGCAGTAAAACAGGCGAAATGCAGTCGGCTAGCTTAATAACAGTGGGAAAGCCACAAAAAATACTTATATCTGGTAGAAAGTCACTCTTTTAGCTCTCTGCTGCTTGGATCACTCTGCAGGCCACCACGAGGATCTGTGCAGAGTTGGTACAAGCTGGAAAATGCGTGTTTAGCGTGTCTTATAGCAGGGGGCTGAAAGGAGCTAGGAATTGGCCCAAAACGACCAATAGACTACTAGTTTCTGGCTGAAACTTCACCAATTCGGACAAAAAGGCTGCTCAGTGCTTCCCACTCCCACTGGTAAGCAAAGAAACTTCCCTCCTTCCTAATAAGGCAATGGATCAGTAACAGGAACTAAAAACAAAGCCCAGGGATCAGCAACTCTGAAACTGGACTACTCTAGTTCAGTAAGGTGGGAAAACAAGAGATTTTTTTTTTTTTTTTTTTTACAGAGACAAGGAAAAAAAAACAGACAGTAAATGCTATAAATGCTTTTAAGTGGCTAGCACACTTGAGTGTGTTAGCCTACAGGTAAAATTAAGCAACAAATAACTTTTTAAGAGTGCAAAACAGTTAATCAACACAAAAACAGTTTAAATAGAATGCAGAGCTGTATAAACAGGCTAAGATGCAGTCGCTAAGCAGTAAATATTCAAAAGCCAGAAAAAATACTTAAATCAGTTATAGCAAATACAGTTATAACAAATGTTCTGAAATATACTGTATATTTCCAATATGTTTGAGAAGGACAGTCAGAACACAAGAAGGTTCAGGCGAAAAAGAAAAAAAAAGTTTTGTTTTACTTTTTGAAAAGGTAAAAAGGAGGAACAGAAGGCCTTATCAAATGTTCTCTCTGTATTAAGAAGAATGAGCTAATGACACTAGACTGGGAGGTGTGTCACAGTAGGGGCGGGCAACTGCAAAGCCACCAAGTATAAGAGCAAGACACCAACAGGGAGGGAGGGTGGGACAAATAGCCTAAGACAACCAGCACTACAGATTCTGAAAGTTTTTAAACAGATAAAGATTTCTGAAGATTCTGAATAGACAAAGTGCTTTATATATATTAAATTATAAAAACAGTAATCTGTTAAAATAATCAAACGATACTTATATTTTGTAGCTCAGTTGCTGTCAAACAACTTCTCCAGCCTGCACCAAAGACCAGAACAACAACTTTTTTTTTTTTTTTTTTTACAAGAACACAAAAGAACCAGCCCCCACTAGCCAAGAGATAATTACACAGAGTAAATGTTTCAGTTTATACAATAGCCTAAGACAACAAGCACTACAGATTCTGAAAGTTTTAAAACAGATAAAGATTTCTGAAGATTCTGAATAGACAAAGTGCTTTATATATATTAAATTATAAAAACAGTAATCTGTTAAAATAATCAAAAGATACTTATATTTTGTAGCTCAGTTGCGGTCAAACAACTTCTCCAGCCTGCACCAAAGACCAGAACAACAACTTTTTTTTTTTTTTTTTTTACAAGAACACAAAAGAACCAGCCCCCACTAGCCAAGAGATAATTACACAGAGTAAATGTTTCAGTTTATACAATAGCCTAAGACAACAAGCACTACAGATTCTGAAAGTTTTTAAACAGATAAAGATTTCTGAAGATTCTGAATAGACAAAGTGCTTTATATATATTAAATTATAAAAACAGTAATCTGTTAAAATAATCAAAAGATACTTATATTTTGTAGCTCAGTTGCGGTCAAACAACTTCTCCAGCCTGCACCAAAGACCAGAACAACAACTTTTTTTTTTTTTTTTTTTTTTACAAGAACACAAAAGAACCAGCCCCCACTAGCCAAGAGATAATTACACAGAGTAAATGTTTCAGTTTATACAATAGCCTAAGACAACAAGCACTACAGATTCTGAAAGTTTTTAAACAGATAAAGATTTCTGAAGATTCTGAATAGACAAAGTGCTTTATATATATTAAATTATAAAATAGTAATCTGTTAAAATAATCAAAAGATACTTATATTTTGTAGCTCAGTTGCGGTCAAACAACTTCTCCAGCCTGCACCAAAGACCAGAACAACAACTTTTTTTTTTTTTTTTTTTTTTTACAAGAACACAAAAGAACCAGCCCCCACTAGCCAAGAGATAATTACACAGAGTAAATGTTTCAGTTTATACAATAGCCTAAGACAACAAGCACTACAGATTCTGAAAGTTTTAAACAGATAAAGATTTCTGAAGATTCTGAATAGACAAAGTGTTTTATATATATTAAATTATAAAACAGTAATCTGTTAAAATAATCAAAAGATACTTATATTTTGTAGCTCAGTTGCGGTCAAACAACTTCTCCAGCCTGCACCAAAGACCAGAACAACAACTTTTTTTTTTTTTTTTTTTACAAGAACACAAAAGAACCAGCCCCCACTAGCCAAGAGATAATTACACAGAGTAAATGTTTCAGTTTATACAATAGCCTAAGACAACAAGCACTACAGATTCTGAAAGTTTTAAACAGATAAAGATTTCTGAAGATTCTGAATAGACAAAGTGCTTTATATATATTAAATTATAAAAACAGTAATCTGTTAAAATAATCAAAAGATACTTATATTTTGTAGCTCAGTTGCGGTCAAACAACTTCTCCAGCCTGCACCAAAGACCAGAACAACAACTTTTTTTTTTTTTTTTTTACAAGAACACAAAAGAACCAGCCCCCACTAGCCAAGAGATAATTACACAGAGTAAATGTTTCAGTTTATACAATAGCCTAAGACAACAAGCACTACAGATTCTGAAAGTTTTTAAACAGATAAAGATTTCTGAAGATTCTGAATAGACAAAGTGCTTTATATATATTAAATTATAAAAACAGTAATCTGTTAAAATAATCAAAAGATACTTATATTTTGTAGCTCAGTTGCGGTCAAACAACTTCTCCAGCCTGCACCAAAGACCAGAACAACAACTTTTTTTTTTTTTTTTTTTTACAAGAACACAAAAGAACCAGCCCCCACTAGCCAAGAGATAATTACACAGAGTAAATGTTTCAGTTTATACAATAGCCTAAGACAACAAGCACTACAGATTCTGAAAGTTTTCAAACAGATAAAGATTTCTGAAGATTCTGAATAGACAAAGTGCTTTATATATATTAAATTATAAAAACAGTAATCTGTTAAAATAATCAAAAGATACTTATATTTTGTAGCTCAGTTGCGGTCAAACAACTTCTCCAGCCTGCACCAAAGACCAGAACAACAACTTTTTTTTTTTTTTTTTACAAGAACACAAAAGAACCAGCCCCCACTAGCCAAGAGATAATTACACAGAGTAAATGTTTCAGTTTATACAATAGCCTAAGACAACAAGCACTACAGATTCTGAAAGTTTTAAACAGATAAAGATTTCTGAAGATTCTGAATAGACAAAGTGCTTTATATATATTAAATTATAAAACAGTAATCTGTTAAAATAATCAAAAGATACTTATATTTTGTAGCTCAGTTGCGGTCAAACAACTTCTCCAGCCTGCACCAAAGACCAGAACAACAACTTTTTTTTTTTTTTTTTTACAAGAACACAAAAGAACCAGCCCCCACTAGCCAAGAGATAATTACACAGAGTAAATGTTTCAGTTTATACAATAGCCTAAGACAACAAGCACTACAGATTCTGAAAGTTTTTAAACAGATAAAGATTTCTGAAGATTCTGAATAGACAAAGTGCTTTATATATATTAAATTATAAAAACAGTAATCTGTTAAAATAATCAAAAGATACTTATATTTTGTAGCTCAGTTGCGGTCAAACAACTTCTCCAGCCTGCACCAAAGACCAGAACAACAACTTTTTTTTTTTTTTTTTTACAAGAACACAAAAGAACCAGCCCCCACTAGCCAAGAGATAATTACACAGAGTAAATGTTTCAGTTTATACAATAGCCTAAGACAACAAGCACTACAGATTCTGAAAGTTTTTAAACAGATAAAGATTTCTGAAGATTCTGAATAGACAAAGTGCTTTATATATATTAAATTATAAAACAGTAATCTGTTAAAATAATCAAAAGATACTTATATTTTGTAGCTCAGTTGCGGTCAAACAACTTCTCCAGCCTGCACCAAAGACCAGAACAACAACTTTTTTTTTTTTTACAAGAACACAAAAGAACCAACCCCCACTAGCCAAGAGATAATTACACAGAGTAAATGTTTCAGTTTATACAATAGCCTAAGACAACAAGCACTACAGATTCTGAGTTTTTAAACAGATAAAGATTTCTGAAGATTCTGAATAGACAAAGTGCTTTATATATATTAAATTATAAAAACAGTAATCTGTTAAAATAATCAAAAGATACTTATATTTTGTAGCTCAGTCAAACAACTTCTCCAGCCTGCACCAAAGACCAGAACAACAACTTTTTTTTTTTTACAAGAACACAAAAGAACCAGCCCCCACTAGCCAAGAGATAATTACACAGAGTAAATGTTTCAGTTTATACAATAGCCTAAGACAACAAGCACTACAGATTCTCAAAGTCTGTAAACAGATAAAGATTTCTGAAGATTCTGAATAGACAAAGTGCTTTATATATATTAAATTATAAAAACAGTAATCTGTTAAAATAATCAAAAGATACTTATATTTTGTAGCTCAGTTGCGGTCAAACAACTTCTCCAGCCTGCACCAAAGACCAGAACAACAACTTTTTTTTTTTTTTTTTACAAGAACACAAAAGAACCAGCCCCCACTAGCCAAGAGATAATTACACAGAGTAAATGTTTCAGTTTATACAATAGCCTAAGACAACAAGCACTACAGATTCTGAAAGTTTTAAACAGATAAAGATTTCTGAAGATTCTGAATAGACAAAGTGCTTTATATATATTAAATTATAAAAACAGTAATCTGTTAAAATAATCAAAAGATACTTATATTTTGTAGCTCAGTTGCGGTCAAACAACTTCTCCAGCCTGCACCAAAGACCAGAACAACAACTTTTTTTTTTTTTTTTTTACAAGAACACAAAAGAACCAGCCCCCACTAGCCAAGAGATAATTACACAGAGTAAATGTTTCAGTTTATACAATAGCCTAAGACAACAAGCACTACAGATTCTGAAAGTTTTTAAACAGATAAAGATTTCTGAAGATTCTGAATAGACAAAGTGCTTTATATATATTAAATTATAAAAACAGTAATCTGTTAAAATAATCAAAAGATACTTATATTTTGTAGCTCAGTTGCGGTCAAACAACTTCTCCAGCCTGCACCAAAGACCAGAACAACAACTTTTTTTTTTTTTTTTTTACAAGAACACAAAAGAACCAGCCCCACTAGCCAAGAGAAAATTACACAGAGTAAATGTTTCAGTTTATACAATAGCCTAAGACAACAAGCACTACAGATTCTGAAAGTTGTTAAACAGATAAAGATTTCTGAAGATTCTGAATAGACAAAGTGCTTTATATATATTAAATTATAAAAACAGTAATCTGTTAAAATAATCAAAAGATACTTATATTTTGTAGCTCAGTTGCGGTCAAACAACTTCTCCAGCCTGCACCAAAGACCAGAACAACAACTTTTTTTTTTTTTTTTTTACAAGAACACAAAAGAACCAGCCCCCACTAGCCAAGAGATAATTACACAGAGTAAATGTTTCAGTTTATACAATAGCCTAAGACAACAAGCACTACAGATTCTGAAAGTTTTAAACAGATAAAGATTTCTGAAGATTCTGAATAGACAAAGTGCTTTATATATATTAAATTATAAAAACAGTAATCTGTTAAAATAATCAAAAGATACTTATATTTTGTAGCTCAGTTGCGGTCAAACAACTTCTCCAGCCTGCACCAAAGACCAGAACAACAACTTTTTTTTTTTTTTTTTTTACAAGAACACAAAAGAACCAGCCCCCACTAGCCAAGAGATAATTACACAGAGTAAATGTTTCAGTTTATACAATAGCCTAAGACAACAAGCACTACAGATTCTGAAAGTTTTTAAACAGATAAAGATTTCTGAAGATTCTGAATAGACAAAGTGCTTTATATATATTAAATTATAAAACAGTAATCTGTTAAAATAATCAAAAGATACTTATATTTTGTAGCTCAGTTGCGGTCAAACAACTTCTCCAGCCTGCACCAAAGACCAGAACAACAACTTTTTTTTTTTTTTTTACAAGAACACAAAAGAACCAGCCCCCACTAGCCAAGAGATAATTACACAGAGTAAATGTTTCAGTTTATACAATAGCCTAAGACAACAAGCACTACAGATTCTGAAAGTTTTTAAACAGATAAAGATTTCTGAAGATTCTGAATAGACAAAGTGCTTTATATATATTAAATTATAAAAACAGTAATCTGTTAAAATAATCAAAAGATACTTATATTTTGTAGCTCAGTTATGTCAAACAACTTCTCCAGCCTGCACCAAAGACCAGAACAACAACTTTTTTTTTTTTTTTTTTTTTACAAGAACACAAAAGAACCAGCCCCCACTAGCCAAGAGATAATTACACAGAGTAAATGTTTCAGTTTATACAATAGCCTAAGACAACAAGCACTACAGATTCTGAAAGTTTTTAAACAGATAAAGATTTCTGAAGATTCTGAATAGACAAAGTGCTTTATATATATTAAATTATAAAAACAGTAATCTGTTAAAATAATCAAAAGATACTTATATTTTGTAGCTCAGTTCAAACAACTAAGCACTACAGATTTCTGAAAGTTTTAAACAGATAAAGATTCTGAAGATTCTGAAAGACAAAAGTCTTTATATATATTTAAATTATAAAAAGTAATAATCTAAAAAAATAAAAAAAAGATACTTATTTGTAGCTCAGTTGCGGTCAAACAACTTCTCCAGCCTGCACCAAAGACCAGAACAACAACTTTTTTTTTTTTTTTTTACAAGAACACAAAAGAACCAGCCCCCACTAGCCAAGAGATAATTACACAGAGTAAATGTTTCAGTTTATACAATAGCCTAAGACAACAAGCACTACAGATTCTGAAAGTTTTTAAACAGATAAAGATTTCTGAAGATTCTGAATAGACAAAGTGCTTTATATATATTAAATTATAAAAACAGTAATCTGTTAAAATAATCAAAAGATACTTATATTTTGTAGCTCAGTTGCGGTCAAACAACTTCTCCAGCCTGCACCAAAGACCAGAACAACAACTTTTTTTTTTTTTTTTTTACAAGAACACAAAAGAACCAGCCCCCACTAGCCAAGAGATAATTACACAGAGTAAATGTTTCAGTTTATACAATAGCCTAAGACAACAAGCACTACAGATTCTGAAAGTTTTTAAACAGATAAAGATTTCTGAAGATTCTGAATAGACAAAGTGCTTTATATATATTAAATTATAAAACAGTAATCTGTTAAAATAATCAAAAGATACTTATATTTTGTAGCTCAGTTGCGGTCAAACAACTTCTCCAGCCTGCACCAAAGACCAGAAGAACAACTTTTTTTTTTTTTTACAAGAACACAAAAGAACCAGCCCCCACTAGCCAAGAGATAATTACACAGAGTAAATGTTTCAGTTTATACAATAGCCTAAGACAACAAGCACTACAGATTCTGAAAGTTTTTAAACAGATAAAGATTTCTGAAGATTCTGAATAGACAAAGTGCTTTATATATATTAAATTATAAAAACAGTAATCTGTTAAAATAATCAAAAGATACTTATATTTTGTAGCTCAGTTGCGGTCAAACAACTTCTCCAGCCTGCACCAAAGACCAGAACAAGAACTTTTTTTTTTTTTTACAAGAACACAAAAGAACCAGCCCCCACTAGCCAAGAGATAATTACACAGTGTAAATGTTTCAGTTTATACAATAGCCTAAGACAACAAGCACTACAGATTCTGAAAGTTTTTAAACAGATAAAGATTTCTGAAGATTCTGAATAGACAAAGTGCTTTATATATATTAAATTATAAAAACAGTAATCTGTTAAAATAATCAAAAGATACTTATATTTTGTAGCTCAGTTGCGGTCAAACAACTTCTCCAGCCTGCACCAAAGACCAGAACAACAACTTTTTTTTTTTTTTTTTTTACAAGAACACAAAAGAACCAGCCCCCACTAGCCAAGAGATAATTACACAGAGTAAATGTTTCAGTTTATACAATAGCCTAAGACAACAAGCACTACAGATTCTGAAAGTTTTTAAACAGATAAAGATTTCTGAAGATTTCTAAATGAAATCTGCATTTTACCATTATAGTGGGTAGCATGCAGAATGAAAACAATAACAGGGAACAGTTGTTGCTAAAGGGGAAAGGTTCTGGTGTAGTACTGTAACTAGGGACTAAGGCAGTGGGGTATGCTAATGATGGAAATTTACTGTATCACAAAAAGGAGACCATTGCTTAATTGCACCTAACCATATAGGAGCTATAAGGCAGTTGTGTAAGCAGGAGAAACAGCTGACATGAAAAGGGTGTGTCATGCTTGCCTGCTTGGTGTAAGCACATTGTAACTCTGCAGCCCCTGTTTGTGCTCAGCTAAGCACAGCTACGCAAGGGTGTGTGTCTGAGGCTGCTTAGCTGTGTTTAGCTGAGTTTATAAATAATAAGCGTGTTCACCCCTAGGGGAGGGCTTTTACAGCTCAGCAGTGTTTACCATAGCTACAACTGTTTTTGCTGAGCGCCGTGGGGCTTAAACAGAATGGAAATAAGAAAAATAAAAAGGAACTAGTATATTAAAGGAAATGAAGCACAAATCGCTAATATGGGACTGCCATTCAAAGCACTCAATAATATAGCTAGCAGGTGGCTGCAGGGCTTAAAATGGGAGGTAATGTTACTAAAAGAAAAGAAAAAAAGGAAACTAGCAGAATGAAGGCAATCAAGTACAAATTACCACTAATGCCTCTGCCACTCACATTGGCCACTTCAAAGCCATAAATAATATAGCTGGCAGCTGGAATGCATCATACTCAGCCAATCAAACAGACAACATCTGCAGCACACCAGTATAAAGTATGCAAACACCTTCAGTCTGGTTTTTCCCCACAAACTCTGCACCATTGGAGTAAACCTGAGAAATTTAACTGACAAAATGATAGGGGCTGCTGTCGCTTTGATACATCAGTATGTGCTAGAGGCTGAGGGCGGTGAGGAGGATGATGCTGACAACCGGCCCAGACTGAGGAGGAGGAGAACAGTGTTCAGACCCAGGGTAACCTACCAGGGCTACATGATCTGGAGATAGTAGAGCACTACAGGGTGGACATGGGCATGCTTCAGCAACTCATCGAGCTGTGCCAGCATCACTTCAGAGCCAGAGCCAACAAAGGGGAACCCATCCCAGTGGATACCAAGGTATGTTTAGCCTTAAAAATACTAGCTACAGGTACTTTCCAAAGACCTATTGGGGACATCATGGGGGTCTCACAGGCATCTGCATCCAGAGTACTTCACCAGTTCCTGGATACCATGCTACCACATGCTGGTGAACACATCTACTTCCCAGCAACCATGAGGAGAGGACCAGCAATATGCACTTCTTCCACCATGTAGCAGACTACCTGGAGGTACTGGGTGACATAGACTGCATGCACATCCACATCAAAGCACCACCTGGTGAACAGAGTAGGGTCTATGTAAACTGCAAAGGCTTTCACTCCATCAGCTGCCAGGTCATGTGCAATGCCCAGGGCATTATCATGAATGTGTGTGCTGGCAGACTTGGAAGCTATCACAACTCCCACATCTGGCATTCCTCACAGCTGTACCAGGAATTTGCCAGGGGAGATATCCCATATGGCCACCTAGTAGTGGATGCTAGCTATGCACTGGAGCCGTAGATGATGACACCCATCAGAAATGCGCACACACACACACACACACACACACACACACACACACACACACACACACACACACACACACACACACATTCAAAAACACCATAATGAGGCACATGCACAAACCAGGATCATTATAGAGCATGTGTTTGGGATGTTCAAATCACGGTTCCACTGTCTTGACATATCTGGTGGAGCCCTGCAGTACTCTCCAGCCCCATGTGCACACATGTTCATAATATGTGTCGTGCTACACTATATGATCCTGTGGAAACAGCTGCAGTGGGAACAGCACGGGGAAGGGCCACATAGCCCCCCACCATTGCCAAGGTCCCCACAGGCACAGAGGGACTATGAGGAGGAAACCCTCAGAGTCCCTCTGTGCCTGTGGGGACAGAGGGACTCTGAGGATGAACCCCCTGAGCCAGCTCCTGTAGGCAGACAGAAGCATGCACATTATGCCCTGGCCTTGGCAAAGAGGCAATGCATAGTACACACAGACACTGTAGAGACCCAGGCACTGACAGCTCTCTCTGACACACAGTAAAATAGATGCCACACACATCACACTACCTGTACCGTACCATGTATAGGCAGTGTAATTTGTGCATTTGACATAGGTAGCCCTCAAGCACCATCCTCACAACTACCACAGGCACAAAGTAAGTCAGTCTTCTTAACAATAAATCAATAGAGTAGTATGTTCTGGTAGCCAATCTATGGTACTGTTGCATGCACGCAAGGGAATGGGTTGGCCTACTGGGATAGCAGCAGACAACTGACAGCTATGTGGACACCAGGAAATGTTTGTCCAATACTGGCTTCCCCACACTATGCAGTAGTATCCAAGGTGACAAATCCCACAGCAGTATATGTGGGGGGGGGGGGCAACTAACTGGGGGGGGGTCATAGGTCACAGGCATGGATGTCAGTGTGGGGTCCCATACTCACCCCTCAGCATCACCCAGCAAGTCAAACATGGAAAACCATAAATAAATGTCTTGCAAAGGCTCACAAATGATGATAATGATGAAATACCCCCCCCCCAACAGACTTACATAGTGATAGCACAGCAGGTCTTGCAGTTGCAGTAAGGCTCTAAAGGGTAAGAAGTCTGATACTCAAATGTATGCCTTTAAATCTGACCTGTGTTCTTTAGTGATATGCCTCTAGTCCGCAAAACAGGACACAATACTATGCTAAATGGGACCAAAATGTAAACCAAATATCAGCACAGTCTGTGCAAATGGATACCGTTGACAGGTGCGCCCCCCCCCCCACACACACACCCATATTCTCATAGAAATGCAGTAATGTGTATGTTTGTAGGGAAAAAGCAGCAGAACACACATTGCCAGGCCTGTCCCAATCAACATGATAACTTGTTGCATGTCCACAATATGCACGGGTTAATGAGCTATGTATCTGTGTGGTTAATAATGTCAGGATGTGGCCAGCACTTACTCCTAGCTGTTGTGTAGTAGTTGCTAGGCACAGTACTGTAGTTGACAGGGCCATGTTCCAAGAACTGAAGCACCAACTATTCTGCATGTCAGCTACACCTATGGTAGGAGTTGTACACACTGTCCAGATGTCAATATCTGTTATTGCAGGAAAGCTGGACAGGTCATGGAGAGGGGGCCACACATATGGACAGTACACAGCTTGGAATAACCTACACAATGCCTACCATACATCTCAACTGTACTGACATATTGCAGAATGTCAGGAGGTTTGCAACACATCTGTGGTCTGTATATCATGAAATAGTGGTTGTCTGGCAATTAATTAGCAAATCACGTAAGACTAAGGTGAGAAAATAATGACAGATTGTAGTCTCAGAATCCATACCCTATAGAAACAAGCATGCTAATGCAAAACCTGTTATTGAATCACCCTTCTAGGTTTGTAAGGCCAGTACTTAAAAATGGTCCCTATAGTTAGGCCTCTGTCCCCCAATTACTTATGGCTTTGTCCAGATGTCTGTCTCTCAGAAGTTGAGAGGTATGGTGCCTATTAGGACAGCAGGTACCTGAAAGTCAGTGTACTGCCAGTTTAGAAAAGGCTGCCACCTTTCTGTGTCAGCATTGACAACATGTCACTGGCCAACAGCCATACCCCTGGAATGATGCAGGTTATCACAGAAGGAGCACAAGTATGTCTTGTATATCTGTTCTGCTTGTCCTAACATTTCATTTGCCTTTCACCTATTTGCAAAACAAGAAAGGGTCATGTCAAAACAGCAATGGCAGACAGCGGGGAAGCAGATGTCATACCCATAAGAGCAAACAAGCAATTACCAAACCAGTCTCCCAACTGTCTGTGCTTGGCAGAACATTATTAACACCCTGTCCCCATGTAAGGGCTTTTGTCTGACTGTCATATTTGACCTGTCCGGATGTCACTCTGTGATGGTATGACAGCTAGGCACACATGTAGCCTCATAATAACAGCAAATAGAGTGGTGTAATGATGGACCACCTGCTAAATAGTTACACTCAGAGGTGTGAAATCCACAACCTTGTGTGTGCTGTAACAGCATGTACCCCGCTCACATCAGAAATACAAATACATAACAGCAGCCACTCTGGCCAAAGCCTGTGACTGGACTACGGAAGGACAAAGAGACACACATAAGAGAAGGGGAACCACTGGCCAGACAAATGGAGAATGTGCACACCAGAACAAATTGTGCAGTAACATAGGTGTCATGCAGTATGGAGTCAGTAAACAGCACCTGCAAATACACAACACACACCCATGTAAGTGGAGGTCCGCAACAAAACAAAACCCACACAATGGACACCTCAGAAGCAAAATCACATGAGAACTCCACAAACTTACACACCAGAGATTGTGTAGACTCCACACACCAGGGTTTTGCAAACACTAAGGCTTTACCCTAAACCCTGAACACTTAACCTACACAGATAGGCTAACAGCACTGTCTCTCTACCCTGCTCCATACAGACTCTGCTGATGTGACCCCTGTCTGGCATCCACTGTTGCACATCTGGAACTGAAGGTCCACTCCTTAACTCATTAACCCTGAGTGCCTTCTCATGGCGCCTGTCTGCTTAAACATGAGCGCACCATGAGAAGATACAAATTGTAAGCCGTTACCCCCGAGTGCCTTCCACAAATGAGACATACTTTACTGCAGAGTTGTACTTCAGCTTAATGTAAAACACGATGAAATCATAACTGAATGTGTAATTTACCTTCTGTAGTTACAACTCAGTGTGTTTTTACATGAGTTAAGGTCACATTAAAATTATATTAGAAAATCCAGTTGCAAAGTTCCTCATAAAGCAAGCGGTGGCAGCCAATCAGATTCTTGCAATCCAAGCCACCACTTGCATAACACCTCCAGCCCTCAACTAATTTCTTTTGTTTTTTTCCAGATAAAGAGGGTCCAGAAACTGGTATTTTCTTTCTTTTTGCATTGAATTGGAGATTTCACCTGCTACTGGATCCTGTATTTTATTCTCTGCATTCAATGATTTTACGGATCGCACAGCAAACAGTTCCCGTTCACCTTGGCCTTTTTCTCTGTTTCCTCCAGTAAGCTTTTACATTTTTTTAATCTATTTTTTCCCTTCCCATGCCTGCATGTCCTTGTGTGCATCAGAAACTCAGCAGAAGTGGTCGGATGATGTTCCAACCTACTTGTTTATGCACCATACCACTGTTGGTTGAATCCAACCAAAAAAAATAGGAATAAGTCCAGATCATGTGCGAACTGTTATTTACTTTAACTTGAAAACTATAGTTGTTCTACAGTAATACCAAAATAACCCCCCAGTAATCTACAGCTCTTACACAATAATACAGCAATTGTTCCCTATAAATTATGGTGATTTTTCTTGGTCTGCTGTGGTTGTGCAGTAATCCCTGCCATAACAATAGAGTAATGCGCAGAAAATTAATTCAGCAAAGCTTTTAGCCTGTCTTCCATATGAAATGTATTTCAGGTATGTCTGCATGGTCTGTATAAGCAGAAAATTAACACAGCAAAGCTTTTAGCCTGTCTTCCATATGAAATGTATTTCAGGGATGTCTGCACGGTCTATATAAGTGCATTGCCATTAATGTTGCCATGCAATTTTGTATGTAAACATCGCCACATGATTTAGGGCAAATAGGAATGCAGGTGGTGACGACGACTATGATATTGTAGGAAGATAGAAACATGGGTTCCTTTGGCTGATAGCACAGCCTACAACAGAAAAGTAAACCTTACATATCCAGTTGTGTTGTTCCTGTACACGCACATATGCATCCTGCCCTTGCACATTTTTTTTCACAGAAACAAGTTTACCCCCAGAACAGACTGCAATCTTACACAGAAAATAAACTTTTACCTCACAGAACTATGTAAGTAAGAAGTTGGAGGTAATCAAGCTGCACTAAAACAGTTAATTTTGGAGGAGCGCATTTCATTGAAAAATATCAGAGGCACTGACAGGTACAATACTTAAAGGAAGGTCCTTGTACTTGTCCTGGTGGGTCTCTGCTCCTTGAGTGGACTGGGGTGCATAAAATCTAAAGTAATCATAATTGATGGTCCCTAAAGTCATGCCATATCCATCATCAGCATACAGAGATCATTGCTGACATGTACTGAGTCGTGTCCTCACCAGTGGCATAGCTGGGGGGGGGGGGTGGATATTTGACCGTTAACGGTGAATGTTACTTTGCGCGCAAGCACTAGGAGCTGAATGGAATCTAGTAAAATGGATGTTTTACTTGTCTATTCAGAAGCCAAGCTGAGTGGATATTACAGTGGATTCAACTCAACTGCAGCAAGTAAGGAGATATTATGCTTGGAGAGTAGTAGCGGACACAGAGGGAGTAAGAGTACATTAAATCATTGTAAAAGATTTCATGTTTTAACCACTCCTTTTCCCATGCAAATACTTCAATAATAATAATAAACTATTGTGTTGTTTACCAACAGAAACCTTAATTAATGTCACCCTTATCCTTCCAAATACTACATTAGTGTGTATCTTAAGTTGTTTAGCACATTTTATTAGTATCCGAGAATATCCTATGCATAAATTTAACATATGATTATGCATTCAGTTATTAAGCTATTAACAATAGTGGTAAAGATGTTTTTAAATGAGATACTGCCCTTCTTTCATGTTAGATCTATGCTTTTTAGTAAACTTGAGGCCTGTAGAAAACATGTGGGTCTTATAACTTAGAGTGCTCTATTTTGTTTAATTTCTGTAAGAATCAATGTTATTTCTGCTAGATTAATATGTATAACTCTACCATTATAGAATATGCTTTGTATTATTTTATTGTTGTCTTTATCTGAATTCAGAGTCTTTTCTGACTCATAAAAGTAATGCATTTATCTGAAAGGGAAAAAGCACTCTATCCTTGTCAGGTTTTGGGGAACTAAACACCAAACCTCTGGAATTACCGTTAGGGTCCACCAGTTTAATATATGTCTGAAGTATAAATAAAAACAGAATGAAGAGAATGATCAGACACCTGGCACTGGACTTTATATCTGAAGTAAACTTGCTTGCATGAAAGTTCTTCTGCAGGTAGCCGAGGTGAAATTTTCCAGACACCAGTTGTCCAAAGCAAAGGCTGCTGTGTAGTTATGAACTCAGCTTCATCAATAATGCTCTTATATGCATCATTTCCTTCATAAGATTCTAATTCCTTACATTTTTTCTGTGGCATCTATCTTCAAGTAGTATCTTCTTTTATTTTATTGTATTTATCCTTTTGTTGACTGGGTTATTCCCAGTAGGCTAGTAGCCTCTTTTCAGGAGAGACCCAAGGTGGTACTTATACTACTAGGAGAAATTTGGCCAGGGCATCAGGAAACTTTATGCACAGTTTTCAATAGGTGCAGTCATATCTTTTACATCTTTCTGGTCCACCTGAGCTACAAGCAGATGGCACCTCACTTTAATATCACTTTAATATCTCATTCAAAGAATAGAATAGAATACAATAGAACAGAGCCCACAGTCTTCTGCACCAATGGAGAGTATGCTACCTTTTGCACCACTGACATTATACTTGCTCTTGAGAACATAGATTTTAATGTAGTAATCAGACTTACACTTATGTTTATTAGTGTCATTTGAATAATAATATACACATAAGATACATGGTTTATTTGAACTGCATCAAATATTTGCCTGTTGTGCTCCACAGATAATATTTGGCATTTTAGAATCACTTCCTTTGGATTAGGTTCATAGGTTTATACTAGGCTATCTGCCCTAAGGCATTTATAAGCCTAGCCCAAAGTTATGTGGCTTACGCCACCCCTTATGTTAGAAATAATGCACCCATTAGTTTGTTGTGCCTCTGTCCAGCAGTGACACAGAGATGATTCCCGGGGTAAACCTACGATCTCCCATCCACCGGTCAAGATTTCTCTTGAACAGAGCCAGCGAGGTGCTCTGCCTCACATGGACCGGGATTTTATTCCACAGCATGGGGAGTCTCTGGGTGATAAATCTATCCCTCCAGCACGTCCTATTTATATCCATGCTAAGGTTTAAGTCACTTGCTCTAGTGGTTCTGGTGGATTTGGATTTTTTGAGGTGGAGCATGTCCATTAATTCCGGGTTGGTCATGGCCTTGTATGTCAGGCACAGGTCACCTCTGAGCAGACGGTATGCAACTGAATAGAGTTGGAGTTTCTTCAGTCTGGCAGTATATGACAGGTTTTGGAGTCCCTTTATCCTTTTGGTGAGGAACTTTTGGGGTCTCTCCAATTGCTGCAGGTGTCGAGTGAGATACATCCCGAATGGGGCATTGTACTCGATCATTGGTCTGATAAGTGAAGAGTAGAGGGGAACAATGACCTCACTTGATCTGGATGTGAATCCCTTCATGATCAGATGGACAATGTAGAAGGTCTTTTGAACCACTTTAGCAACGTGAGTATCAAATGAGAGGCCACTGTCAACCTGGGTACCCAGGTCCCTGATAACCTCTTCTGTGCTTAGTGGGTTGCCATCTATATGGTAGCTTGGGGTTACCTTGTTTTTCCCGAAGGGTATGACTATACACTTTTTGCGTTTAACTTCAGGCCATGGCTCTGGCACCAGCTATCAGTTTCCGTGAGACCCCTCTGAAGGATGTCTGTGTCCGATGTACTATACGCATTGCAAATTGAAAAACTCTACACAGAACTATATTTTATGACTCTCACTGTTGACCAACAGTCTTTAGTCCTAGGAAGTGCCCAGCTGAGTACACTTATGAAGCGAGGTAAGGTGAAATATATCTAGTTAGCACTTTTTCACCAACTGCCCAAGCTCCAGCTCCGGGAGGTAGTCCATATTAATCCATCCCCCTTCTGCCTGCCACTTGTATCACTTGTATCTCACATCTCCCCTGATGCTTCATTTTGTAGGTGGACTCACATGATGGTTATATACATCTTTCTGGACTGTGAGTGACCAGGACGTGATCATTGTTACATATGTATATATACATACTTCATTAATTTGTGTGTTTAATATATCTGTATGTGAAAATGTGTTTATTTATATGGGTTTTTATGTGCCCACAGACCATTTGTGACATTCTTTGTTTTGTCTCACAGATAATCTAAATGTGCAAAATGTCCTTTGTTTTTTGTTAAAAAAAAAAAAAAAAAAAAAAAAACAGAAAAAATTTTGTTTTGTAAATTCCACTCAGTTTATTTAGTTGTGATAACAGGAAGTATTTTTTACAGAGCTAATTAAGGAAAATGTGGTTTATTTATGGTAGCTAGCAGCTCGGATATACTAATGCAGGGGTCATTGGGGTGAATGTTTCATTTTGGTTCTTGTGCATACTTGGGAGAGCTGCTGAAGGGGTTGTCGATGGAAATGTTGCACTCTGGTGCTTGAGCATAGTAGGACAGACTGCAGAAGGGGTCACTGGGGAGATGTTTTATTTTTGTGCTTGTGCATACTCAGACAACATCAGATAAAAACGTTATGTACTCACCGTAATGTTCCATCTGTATGTCCATTTTTTCATTCAACTACCTATCCTACAAACTCCCTGATTTTTTCTTCCTGTATGTATATCATCATCATCATCATCCTCCTTTTTCCCATTTTACATGGGGTCGGGGAATCGTATTAACTGTCGCCAAATCTCTCGATTCAGTGCCACTCTCCTGCCTTCTTCAACACTCATGCCTGCCTGTCACAGATCTTCTTTCACACAATCCATCCACCTCTTTGCTGGACGCCCTCGCTTCCTCTTACCTTCTTCCTGTCTGTCCCAAATCTTCCTCACCAGATTGTCTTCTGCTTTTCTACACATGTGCCCATACCATCGTAATCTGTTCTCTTTGATCTTTTCTGCAATTGGAGCTACTTTGGCTTCTGCTCTTATGTCCTCATTTCTTCGCCTGTCCCGCAGTGTGCATCCTACCACCCTTCTCAGGCACTTCATTTCCATCACCTCTAGCTTCTTTAACTGTTCTGCCTTTACTGCACAGGTTTCTGTACCATACAGTAGTACTGGTCGCACCACTGTCTTGTACACCTTACTTTTCAGCTTCTTTGGCATTCTTATGTCATAGACTACACCTGATACTCTATGCCAGTTGGCTGCAGACCCTCTGATTCTAGCTTTGACCTCTTCATTCAGACTACCCTTCTCCTCGACCACCCCTCCCAGATACTTGAAACTGTTTACCTGTTCCACTATCTTCCCATCTATCTCTATTCTCAGCTTCTTCCAATTTCCCCAATCTGCTGTCATTACCACTGTCTTATCTGTGCTTCGTTTCATCCCATGTGCCTTCAGATTTGCATTCCATTCTCCTATCCTTTGCTGAAGTTCTAGATCAGAGTCTGCCTGTACTGCCACATCGTCTGCATACATCAGCTTTGTTGCTCTGACCCCATATATGTGTGTGTGTGTGTGTGTGTGTGTGTGTGTGTGTGTGTGTGTGTGTGTGTGTGTGTGTGTGTGTGTGTGTGTGTCTGTGCATGTATATGGGTATATATGTATGTAAATAATGTACTTATACATACATACATACATACACACACACATGCATATATATATATGAACAGGACTGCAGATTTGGATGGGCTTACCAGGTAAGCATTTAATTTTGGACATTGTGCATACCTCAACATTCTACTGAAGGGGTTGCTTGGGTGAAGTGTTCATGCTGGTGGTTGCACATACTAGGAAATGTTACTGAAGGCTTGTTTGTGGAAATGTTTCACTTTGGGTGAATATACACCCAGACATAATTATGAGGATGTTGCTTGGGGAAATAATTAATTGTGTATCAGGGAAGTGCTTGTGCATACATGGTCTCACTGCTGAAGTGACTGCTGGGCCAATTTGTGTCATTGTGATGCCTGTGCATAAAGAATGCAAACAACTGGAGTTACTGGGGACATATAGAAAGTCAGTCTGAAAATTACATTGGGTTACATCACTTCTGCTTCTATTATTCTATTTATGATTATACTGCCTGAGTGATATAAAGGTTATCACTGGGTGACTACTGACAGCATGGAGCTTCCATATTTTTTGTGCATTTCTCTTGGCTTTGTCAGTCATGTGTGGAATGTAGGTGGGAGAAAGGCCTCAGTAATATCTAAGTGTTATACTATTTGACTGAATGACTCGGGTCTTCTCCTTACTGATGATACTGAGTCTGTGTTACATAACAGCTGCACAATATAATATAATGAATGCCTACACAACAGGTTATGTGCAGCTATTATCACCTGTGTCTCAGCATGTATACCTTTGCAGTAATGAAAGGAAGGTCATTATCACATTAGCAATACATGCAGTTACAATATAGCAGTGAGTCATTATCACTTTTCTGGGAAAAGTCTCAGCTGCTGTCACTGTTATTCACATAAGTAGAAGTTGTTATCACTTTGATGAATGCACAAGCCAGGTTGTGTTTTTCTCTGCTTGGAGTCATTGCAAGCAACCTCCCTCATTCTTCAACTGCCTACCCGCCTAAACCCTTGATTTTTTCTTGCTGTGTATACATAGCCGGCGTTAGGCACCTGCGAAACCCGTGGCCGCAGGGAGACCCCGATTACTTACCCGCAAATAAGGGCCCCCATTCAGCATCTGCGGGTTACTCCGATGGCCAGACCGGCATTTACTTTGCTTCGGCTTGGCTCCTCGTGGATGTCTAGCTGCTCCATCATCGCGAAAATTCGAACTGAGTTTCCGTTTTTTTTTTTGATTCGCTGGCAAACTGCACTCAATCAGGTCTGCTCGCTGAAACAAGGGATCTGATTGGCTGCAGCAGCCTGCGAACTAAGTCCTTGTTTTTTTTTTTTTTTTTTTTTTTTTAAGTAGGAAGTGATGAAGCAAGGACCTGATTGATCCTTGCAAATCACTTCCTGCATAAACTGCCTTTAAAAAGGCACCTGCAGCTAATAAGGATCACTTCGCTTGTTTTTCAACACATGAGTGTTTCTTAGCAGCAGCAGAGTGATCAAGCGGGGTTTGGACCAGCGTGAAGATGGACAGCAGGAACGGATCAGCGGTGGATCAAGCCTTTGCAGTGGTCGTGGTTTTTGGATTATATTCTTTTTAAACTGTCCTTTTAAGGGCAACTTCTGAAAAGGTCTGGCAAACTGTCCTTTTAAGGGCAACTTCAAAGGGACTGAGTGGTCTGAGGAAGGCAAGCAGAGCAGGTGAGCCTTCAGTCGTGAAGAGGGAGCAGAGTATTGGAAGCAGCCTTCTGTGGAAAGCAAAAAAGGTAAGTTCTTGCGTTTAGTTTCAACTTTATTTTTTGTGGGGTTGGGTGATTGTTTTTTGTGCATATTTCTTGTGCTAAGAGGTTTGGGGAGTGTGGGCTGTTGTTGCATTAGTTTTATTTTGGTTTTCTGTACAGTTTTTGTGTTAAGAGGTTTGGGGGGGTGAGGACTGTAGTGGTACCAGTTTTATTTTGGGGCTGTGGTTGTATTAGTTTTATTTTGGTTTTGTGTAGAGTTTTTGTGCTAAGAGGGTGGGGGGGTCAGGTTGTGGTTGTACCAGTTTCGTTTTATGTCCGTGCACTGGTGGTAAGAAGATGGGGGGGGGGTAAGGGGCTGTGGTTATACCAGTTTTACTTTACTTATTTTACATTTGTTTTCTGGATAGTCTGGGATAGAATCCATTTTCAGTGGATGCCCAGGGAGAAATGCTTTTTAGTACATGTGCTAGAAATATGTAAAATAATTTGGTTTCTGTTTATACGAGGGACAACATAAGGGAATGTGAAGTGTAATATACATTAAATTTTGATTGCCCATTGGTTAGGAGAGTGCATAACTTATTTGGAGCAAGAGGATTTTGTTTTGGCAGTATCTATGCTGTATATGTAAACAGTAGAGAGAATGGGATAGGGGTGACGAAAAGGAGGGGAGATAAATAATGGGACAGAGAAGGATATTGTAGTTGGCTAGAGCAGGGATAGGTGGGCAGTCTTGTGAGATGCTTCTGTCTAAGTCAATAGTCTTAGGCGTATAGGCGTATGGGGTAAGTGGTGAAGATTAGCTTATTTCATCCTGGGTTGGAACATGACTGTTGCATGGTAGATGTAACACAAGTGTATCAATGTCAGCATATTGGATTGTGAGTGTTAGGGATGTGGTGTTATTGAGGTTGATAATCCACTAAATTTAAGTGGATCAAGGATATAGCCTTATGAGACTGCTAATGTGAGTGGAAGTAGAGGGGGGATAGATAATGGAAACAGTTTATGGCCTTTTGGGTAGCTTTGAAGCCAGTGGAGGGCTAGGGGGATCTGATTAAGGTCGGTGAGAGAGTTAGTAGTTTGTTGAGAGACTCTGACAAAGGCCTTTAACAAATTGAGAAAGCCAGATACCATCATTTGTAAATTGTGTTATTATAACTGAGGAGGGCAGTTGCAGCATGAGGCCTGAACTAAGCTGTGTTGAGATTTGGCAAGTAAATTATTGGTTGAGAATGAATGCATTCCTCTAGGAGTTTAGGTAGTGGGGGAAGAATTGCTCTTGGCCTATAATTTAAGTTCGCTCAAGCTTCCACCTTTGTGCAAGGGTATAATGTATATTTTCTAGATGGTTGGGATGTGTACTGCTCAGTAATGGATCTTTTTAGTATTCAGGATAAGTACTGGCTTCAACTGCTACCTTTTGAACTGTTGGTAGATTGTCAACTGAATTTGCAGTAGGTTTTGAGTTTTTTACACATTTGTTAAACACTGTTCTGCTATCTAGGTTTATAGTACTGTTTTACACTATCCCTGATGTTACACCTTGTTCTGCAGTTTTTTTGGCTGTTTGAATTGTGCTGAGAGGTTAGGAGGTTGATGGGGCATGTACGTTGCTTAAAATGCATAATGTTGGGAGGGTAGTTTGCAGCTGTGAGAATGTTGCTGCTGAAGGCATAGATGTTTTGAATGTATACTAATGCAAGCTTTGTTACACTACTATTGCATATAACTGCAATGTTCTACTCACTGATGCAATGACTGAAACTTTTTCGTTGTCCGTAGTTAATGTGTTGAAATTTTGGGAGTGTGGTTAGGGCCTGTGAGAATGTTGTAGTGTTCAATGTTTGACTGGAGCCTTTTTAATGGGGGTCATGTACTGTATAAGGACATTGTTAATGCTACGCCTATGTTTTTGGTTTTCACTTTATCCAGGATTATTGCACATCGGCTGGGGGGGGGGGGGATTCTGCAGAATGTACTGATATCTTAATGCATGCTAATGCAAATACTGTTCTGTCGAGGGTTATAGTACTGTTTAAGTATTCCTAATGTTACAGCTTGTTCTGAGTTATTTTTGGCTGTTTGGATTATGTAATTTGGAATATGCTGGCGCCTGTACATTGTTTAAAAAGCCCAATGTTGGGAGAGTAGTTAGTGGCTGTGAGAATGTTGCAGTGTTCAATGTTTGCCTGAAGTTTTTTAATGTGGGGCCACACACACTATAAGTACATCGTTAATGCTACGCCTATGTTTTGGTTTTCACTTTATCCAGGATTATTGTGCATCGGCTGGTGGGGGGGTGAGAATTCCGCAGAATGTACTGATATCTTAATGCATTAGCATTGTTCTGCTGTCTAGGTTTATAGTGCAGTTTAAATATCCCAGATGTTACAGCTTGTTCTGCAGTTATTTTTGGCTGTTTGAATTATGCTATTTGGAGGTTGATGGGGCCTGATATCTTAATACATGCTAATGTAAACAGTGTTCAGCTGTCTAGGTTTATAGTACTGTTTAACTATCCCTGATGTTACGCCTTGTTCTGCAGTTATTATTGGCTGTCTGAATTATGCTCTTTGGAGGTTGAGAGGACTTGTGCATTGTTTACCATGCCTAATGTCAGGAGGGTAGTTAGCAGCTGTGAGAATGTTGCAGAATGTATACTAATGCAAACCCTGTTACGCTACTATTGTGTTTACCAACAATGTACTACTCATGCAATGGCTTAAATTTTTCCGTTGTCTGTAATTAATGTGTTGAAAGTTTGGGAGTGTGGTTAGGGCCTGTGAGAATGTTGCAGTGTCCATTGTTTGCTTGGAGTATTTTTAATAGGGGGTTACAGACTGTAAGCACATTGTTTATGCTATGCCCTATGCCTTTTTGTTTTCACTTCATCCAGAATTCTGCCTTGACTTGGGGGGGGGGGGTACCAATTCCGCAGAATGTACTGATATCTTGCTGCCTGCTAATGCAAACACTGTTCTGCTCTCTGTTTACAGTACTGTCTAACTGTCCTTGATATGCCTTGTTGCAATGACTTATTTTTATGGTCCATAGCTATTGTATTGAAAGTTTGGGAGTGTGGTTAGGGCCTGTGAGAATGTTGCAGTGTCCATTGTTTGCCTGGAGTTCTTTTTGTAATGGGGGGGGGGGGGGTCACAGAGTGTATAAGCACATTGGTAATTTTTTTTTTTCACTTCGTCCAAAATTGTGCCGAGATGGGGGGTAAGAATTCCACAGAATGTACTGATGTCTTCAATGCATACTACTGCAAACACTGCTCTGCTATCCAAGTTTTTTGGCTGTCTGAATTAAGTTGACAGTTTTAGGAGGTTGATGGGGCCTGTGAGAATTGTGTCCAGATGTTTTTGATTTTTAGCCTGTTCTCTCTCAAAATGATTGCATAGCACAATGTGAACGGCTGAGGCTACTAACAGAAATGGACTTCTTGTTTCATACCCTCCACGTAATGCATGGTACATTCCTTGGATTTATGCTTTTGTACATGGATCCTGTGCTAAGAGGGATTGTGGGAATGTCAGTCTCCCAGTCTGTGTGCCACTTCTTCATCGCTCACAAATGAGGTTTTCTAGCAAATCCATGATTTCACTCCTTTGTTCAACCAATGATTTTGATTTGTTCAAGTCTGCTAAGAGATTGAGAGGTAGTGGGCATGTGTAGTCTGTATTGTACCGTAACATTTGTCTTGCCTCAGTTTGGTGTGTTCCCCTTCAAACTTGTGCCTCTCCTAGTCATTAGTTCTTTCAGACTTTAGTCTGAGCTTGTAATATCGATCTTTTGCATCATTTGTGGCCTCTTCACATGTTTAGGGGGATGACAGGGGAAGAATTGTGTAGAAAAAGCTGAAGGTCACCTCTAGTGTTAGATATTTAACATGAAACTGTAACCTGGGCCTCTCATTACTTGTTTGTGCCTACCGGTTAGTCATTTTTCAGTCTTTCTGCCTGCAGTGCAGTAGTGACTGTCAATGCAAGTCATTAAGCATTTTTAATAACAGTATGACAAAAGGACTCTGCATGTGTAGTAATTCTGCTTTACTTCCATTCCCAGTTAGAGATGAAGCGTACATATTTGTCAGGAGCAGCAAAAAGAAAGCTTCAGCAGCAGAGAAATGAGGATGCAAAGAAACAGGGTTCCATTATGAAATTTTTCTGTGACTCATCAGAGAGCGGAGATTCAGGAAAAAGTCTGCCTTCAGGACAACACAATGGTTCTGCATTACAGTCTGACCACTGTGAGGCCAGCATTCTTTCACTAGAAAGTGACCACTCTCTTGCGGCCACACCACAGGCTACTTCCTGTGGACCTACAGCCATTACCATGGGTGAAAGCATGGCAGCAAATGCAGATTCACCTGAGGTGTTGCCTGGATCACCAGACTTTGATACAGAAGGAGCCCATACTTCCATAGTGACAGATGTGGCCTATGACTTACAGGGTGTGTCAGGTACATCTTTGCAGGATCTAGGGACTTGGCCAGACTTGATTAGGGATGAGTTTAGGGTAGCTGCCATTCAGCATGGACCTGTGCAAGTGGTATTACCACAGTTCCCAGTCAATGAGCAGAAAAGAAGATTTACATCTGAGAACTATTTCCATGCGCTGCCTAATGGAGCGGGAGCAAAACGCACTTGGCTGACATATTCGGTCTCAAAGGATGCACTGTTTTGCTTTCCATGCAAATTGTTTGGACATTCTAACCATCTTCTCAGGTCAGGTGGTTACAAAGCATGGAGAGAGATGTTGAAAGCATTACACAGCCATGACCGAGCGCCAGAGCATATGGCATGCATGATGAAGTGGAAGGAACTGGACAACACAATAAAGAGTAGACAGACTATGGATGATAAGAGACACACAGTGGTTGAAAAGGAGATGACTCATTGGCATGGTGTTAGAATGCATTATTGCTGTTGTCCAGTACTTGGCAGGACAGAACATGGCATTCCGTGGTACAACTGATGCCCTGGACACCTATGGCAACGGCAACTTCTTAGGTCAAGTGCAACTTTTGTCGCAGTTTGACCCTGTCATGGCTGAACATTTGCATCGTATTCGTAATAAAGAGATAATGGATCACTCTCTTGGGAAGGACATACAGAATGACGTTATCCAGTTGATTGCAAATGCTATTTTAAGGATCATTGTAGGGAAGGTGAAGGACGCTAGGTACTTTTCTGTGATTCTTGATTGCATGCCAGACATCAGCAATCAAGAGCAAATGACTGTAGTACTTCGGTATGCGGCTATTTCAGACTGCAGCCACAGTTGAGGAACATTTTCTGGGATTTGTGCCTGTGAATGACACAACTGGGGCAGGACTGACAGAAGCTCTTCTTCAGACTCTTCAAAATCATCAACTGGACATTAATGACTGTCGAGGACAAGGATATGACAATGGCAGCAACATGAAGGGGAAACGCACTGGACTGCAGGCCCAGATAAAACAGATAAATTCAAGGGCTTTTTATGTGCCGTGTGCCTGCCATAATTTAAATCTTATAGTTAGTGATGGAGCACATTCATAGGTTCATAGGTGGTTCATACTAGGCTATCTGCCCTGGGGCATTTATAAGCCTAGCCAGAGTGTGTGTGGCTTTCGCCACCCCTTGGAATGAGAATACTATGCCCATTTAGGGTTTAGTTTACTGTGCCTCTGTCTAGTAGTGACGCAGAGATGACCTCCGGGGTAAACCTACGATCTCCCATCCACTCGTCAAGATTTCTCTTGAAGAGAGTCAGTGAGGGGCTCTGCCTAACATGGACTGGGATTCTGTTCCAGAGTGTAGGGAGCCTCTGGGTTATGAATCTGTCCCTCCAGCACATCCTATTTATTTCTGTGTTGAGGTACAAATCACGCACTCTTGTGGTTCTGGTGGATTTGGATTTTCTGAGGTGGAGCATGTCCTTTAATTCCGGATTGGACATGGCCTTGTACGTCAGGCATAGATCGCCTCTGAGTAGGCGGTATGCGACTGAATAGAGCTGGAGTTTCTTCAGCCGGGCAGCATATGACATATGTTTGAGACCCTTGATCCTCTTGGTGAGGTACTTTTGGGGTCTTTCTAACTGCTGCAGGAGTCTGGTAAGGTACATCCCAAATGGGGCATTGTACTCCATTATGGGCCTGATAAGGGAAGAATATAGGGGCACAATGACCTCTCTTGATCTAGATGTGAATCCTTTCATGATAAGGTGGGCAATATAGAAGGTCTTCCTAACCACTTTGGCAATGTGAGTGTCGAATAAGAGGTTACTGTCAACTTGGGTCCCTAGGTCCCTGATTACTTCTTCCGTACTTAATGAATTGCCACCTATGTGGTAATTTGTGGGTACTTTGTTTTTCCCAAAGGGTATGACTATACATTTTTTGGCGTTCAGTTTAAGGCCATGGCTCTGGCACCAGTTATCCGTTTCTATGAGGCCTTTCTGAAGGATGCTTGTGTCCGCTGTACTATCGATTATGGCACCCAGTTTGCAGTCATCTGCGAACTTTGTCAGCCACAATCCTCCTATGTTTGCTTGCACCTCGGAAAAAAAAATGCCGAACAAGAGGGGTCCCAGGACCGAGCCCTGTGGGACACCACTTTTGACTGGCTTAGATTCTGACATGGCTCCAGCAATTCTGACCTTGTGGGTTCTGTCCTTGAGCCAGTTTGCAACCCATCTTATGACATATGGGTTTACATTTAAGCTGGTGAGCTTGTCTATGATGCCTGAGTGGGTATTGTGTCGAAGGCTTTTGCAAGGTCGAGGTAGGCTGTGTGAACTGCCTTACCCTCATCAATGGCCTTAGTGACTGTTTCAAAAAAGTCAACCAGGTTCAAAAGGCAGGATCTGCCCTTGACAAAGCCAAATTGGGTAGGATCCAGTGTTTGTAGGTTCCCAATGTCTTTGTTTATGAGTTCCATAATGATCCTCTCCATAGCTTTGCAGACCAGACCCGTCAAGCTAATGGGGCGGTAATTACCAGGGTGCGTAGAAGCACCTCCTTTGTGGAGTGCGACCACTGTTGCTGTACGCCATTCTTTGGGTACGTATCCTGTAGTAAGGCTAAGATTAAACAGCAGCCTTATGTGCAGGTTTAGTTCCTCTTGGAGTTCATGTAGCACGCAACTCGGGACACCGTCTGGTCCCATTGATGCTGTGTTTTTAGCTTTGGAGAGAGCGGCTCTCACCTGGGCATCTGAGATGTCAGGGAGGCTACACTCTGCTGGGATAGATATTTCTCCTTTTGGGGGGGAGGGGGGGGGATTTGCACTGAACCTGTCTACCAGTATGTTGGCAATGTCTGTGGGTTCAGTGTATTTTTTGTCATTTTGGACTAACTGAGCATATCTGAGAGTTTCCACCCAGGTTTCTAACATAACTAAAGAAGGCCTTGTGATTGTCTTTAGTGTCTTTTACGATTTTTCTCTCAAAGTTGGCCTTGGATGATTTTATGAGTGATCGTAGTTTTTTGCTAGTACTGATCAGAGATGCCTTCCCTTTTAGGGATTTTGCTCTGTATTCATCAGTACAGGCAGTGTCTTTCTTTGGATGTCTGCAGACCATTTACGTACTCTGTTCAGCATCAACAAGCCGATGGCAGATCTTAAAACAGAACACAAATGTCACTGTGAAGCCACTGTCGGAGACTCGCTGGGAATGCAGGATAGACTCTGTCAAGGCAGTAAGATTTCAGTTGATGGGAGTCATTGAGGCATTACAGGAGATAGGGCAAGCAGTACGTACAAATGATGCTGCAACATATCAACAAGCAAGAGGACTGTGCTCAGAACTTATGTCATACCAGTTCATTGTATGTTTAGTGGTTTGGTATGATGTACTGACAGAGGTAAATCATGCAAGCAAAGTTCTGCAGAGTCCATCTGTTGATATTTCGACATGTGTCAAAGTGCTGGCATCCACTATGGACCTGCTAAAGAATTACAGAGAAATGGGATTTCAACATGCCATGGGCAAAGCCTCCAAGATAGCGGAAGAACTGGATGTTGGCACCACGTTTCAAGAAAAGAGACGGAGGAAAGTAAAACTGTTCTTTGACTATGAAGGAGAAGATGAGACTGTACAGGATCCAGTGGTAAAATGACATGTAGAGTTCTTCAATGTGCTGCTGGACACAACAATCCAATCGTTTACTGACTGGTTTCAGCAGCTTTCTGAGTCTGATAAGGCCTTTGGATTTTTATCAAATATTAAAGCCTTGAGTGATGTTGCAGAAGACACACTGCTGCAACACTGCAAGGCTCTGAAAGAACAACTGACTGACAGAATAAGTGGCCACTGTGATATTGATGACTCTGACCTTGGACACGAACTTAAAAGCCTTTCTCGAATGATTGATAATGAATCATCACCACTGACTTTGTTAAATTTCCTTATTCGCAACCACTTGCAAGACATATATATAAATACTTATGTTTCACTGCGCATTTATTTGACTGCACTCGTTACAGTGGCTACTGCAGAACGCAGCTTTTCTAAGCTGAAACTCATAAAGACATACCTGCATTCGCCAATGAGTCAGAAGAGATTTTCAGGCTTACCTGTGCTCTCAATTGAGCATGAAGTGGGACGAAGTGTATCACATGGCAGCCTCATTGAAGACTTTGTCCGGAAGAAAATTTGTAAGATCCCAGTAAAACTGTAGATTAGGTATGTGCTCATATTTCCTTTCCAGTAATCTTTTATAATGCTGTCGGGCAGTAATTTCAGGTAGTACTTTAGTGTGGCTTCTATGCTGTGTATTCACTTTTTGTTTGCATACCTCCAACAGGTAGGACCATGAGGATGGAACTAGCAGGATGTTAGGCAAAGGCAGCTAGGAGCAGCTGGATTCGTCAGGAGTGGCAGGACTTGGGAGCAGAAGGACTCGTGTGGAGTGGCATGGTAGTGGCAGGACTTGGGAGCAGAAGGACTCGTGTGGAGCGGCAGGGTAGTGGCATGACTCATCAGGATGGTAGGACAGTTGAGAGCAGCAGGACTCAGCAGGGGCTAGGACAGAAGTGAAGGAAGAACAGACAAGTGGCAGCAGTCAGAAGCTGAAGAGGTAAAAATGCACATGGAAGATGAATGCCACTTTGGTATTCATACTTTTCTCTCTGGGTTTGAGTCTGCCTGTGTCAGACTTACTAATCCCCATTACTCTCTTGTGCATGGGTTTGAGTCAGCCTCAGGCTCAGTAATCCCCATGTCTTTGTGTTTATTTGGGTTTGAGACTGTCTGCCTCAGGCTCCGTAATCCCTATGGCTTTATTTTGGGTTTGTTTGGGTTTGAGTCTGCCTCAGGCTCTGTAATCCCCATGGCTTTCCCTTGTATGTTGTCTGTAGTCGTTTCTGTGCCCCATAGCTGTGTTGTGTACATCTGCAGTGTGACTGTTCTGCATGTCAGTAATTGTGTGGGTGTTAATGTTCAATCTTGCTGTAGTGCAGTCTTTATCATGTGTCTGTGTCTCTCTGTGTGTGTCTGTGTCTCTCTGTGTGTCTGTGTCTCTGTGTGTGTCTGTGTCTGTGTGTGTGTGGGTCTCTCTCTCTCTGTGGGTCTCTCTCTCTCTGTGGGTCTCTCTCTTTGTGGGTCTCTCTCTCTCTCTCTCTCTCTCTCTCTCTGTGAGTCTCTCTCTCTCTCTCTCTGTGTGGGTCTCTCTCTCTCTGTGTGGGTCTCTCTCTCTCTCTCTCTGTGTGGGTCTCTCTCTCTCTCTCTGTGTGGGTCTCTCTCTCTCTCTCTCTCTCTCTCTCTGTGTGGGTCTCTCTCTCTCTCTCTCTCTGTGTGTGGGTCTCTCTCTCTCTCTCTCTCTCTCTGTGGGTCTCTCTCTCTCTCTCTCTGGGTCTCTCTCTCTCTCTCTCTGTGGGCCTCTCTCTCTCTCTCTCTCTCTCTGTGGGTCTCTCTCT